>NC_057799.1:510806440-510860762 GCF_018294505.1 Triticum aestivum
CAGTCCGGTAAGTTTTTCCGTGTTTTCAAGGTGTATCCTTTACTTATATACTCAAGGAGAATGTCTGAGCTTCCCCATCTTACTTTTTCAGGGCTGGACAAAGAAGGTGGAGCTGGTCAAGTGTCCGGCTCCACTGCCCGAAGAACCAGCAATTCCACTCCTGACGAAGATGCTGGTTCCGGCGCCCTACCAGGCACCGGAGAAGAAGGCCAAGGGGACCAGAGGTGGCCTCTGCCACAAGGGCACTTCGGACGTGACGGCCGAAGACGCAGAGACCCATTCATCACCTGCCACCGACGACGAGGAGGAGGAGGAGGAGGAAGAAATCCTCCCCCCTGAGGGGGGACGGAAGAAAAGGGCGGCCTCCACGCGTCTGGAGGCCGAAGCGTCCAAGAGGGGGAGAACCTCCCTTGCGGACGACACCGCGCCGGACACCGACAACAGCTCGGAGTGGCGCCCAGGGATAAGCCCCTGTCCGAATCGTAAGTATTCGAAGGGTCTGACGCACTTATATGTCTGATTCCTTTATCCCGTAATTCTAATGTGTTGAATCACGTGCTGCAGTCCGGCCCACGATAGCTCCCAGCGATCCTCATCGGGGGATTCGCTGGATTCAAAGGCGATGGACAGCGAGTCACCGCTGGCGGCTTCCTCTCCCAGGGCCAAGGGCGACGCTGAGGTGCTGTCCGGAAGGACCTTCCCAGGCTAGGGAGAGGTTCAGGAGGCCATCAGGGTGGCGCGAGAGGGTGACCCCTCGGCCGCTGGACACATGGGGGTCATATCCAGTTCGGCCCCCAGCCGGATATCATTCCGGAGTCCAATACGGCTCTGGAATCAGGCAAGCAGGTTCCTTCGAAAGAAGGAGGTGCGCCTGTTCCACCGTCTCCTCTGTCCATCCAGAGGCACCGGATAATCTTGTGGAAGCGCTGCAAGGCACTTCCATTGTTGAGGAACACCGTGTCCTTATGTGTACGGTGGTTGGGAGGGTTCAGTCCGTTAAAAGCGGACTGACCGAAGCCTGCACCAGCCTTCTGACAGGCTTTGAGGTATGTGACAAAATTTCTATAAAAAGAATGCCATAGTATAGACAGTAGCCTCTGATACTCTGTCCGGTGTTCGGAAAGAAAAGCTGGACTGAGGATCAAATGATTTCCGCAAGAGACTAACCATACATGTCTATGTTAAATAAGCATGGGTCGTTCCTGGCTGGGACCTCTCATGCTGCCGAAGTCTCCGGACTGAAGCAGAGGCTGGAGTGTGCCGAGGAGGAGCTCGGCCGAGCAAGAAGGTAGCTGGAGGGTAAGCAAGGTATGTAATGACCCTTTGTAGATCCAGAAAGGATGAATAATTTGTGCTGATCATAGTGCCATGCCGTTTGTTATGAGCGGCGACCGAGGTGGAGACCCTCAAGAAGGCGCTGGCCGAGGCCAAAAAGAAAGCGGCAAAAGAGCAAGCCGCCCGTGAAAAACACGAGGCCAGAGTTGATGAGGTCCAGAAGGAGCTCCAGGACGCCGTGAGGAAGTGCGAATCCTTGGAGCGCAATATTGCGGATCAAGAGACCGAACTCGCCAAGGCTCGCCAACGCGCACAAGATGCCCGGGTTGAGGCCCAGGGCGCCCTCCAGGAAATCCAAGAGGCCAGAAAAATCGCGGTGGGTAAGGCCTTCATTATGCAGAGCAAATATGTGAAGGAGAGGTATCTCTTACTAACCCGGATTTGGAGTTCTCCATGAGCGTTTGCGGATTTACCGCACAGTGTTGCCGACGCTGCGGAGTTCTTCCGAGTCGAAGAGGGGAGCTCAACGGAGAAGTTGTTCTGGTCGCAATACCTTGCACCAGAACATCCGGTGCCCTTTAGCGACCAGCTGAAACAGCTGGTCGAACTGCATAGGGTGGCCGAACAAGCCATGAAGGATTTGATAATCCGGCTGTGGCCCGCCGAAGCCATACCCAGCAGCTACTTTGGTCTCGTGAAGCGGATGGTCAATGCCTGCCCTCGGCTTGATGCCATCAAGCGGTCGGTCTGCATCGAAGGTGCGCGAATGGCCTTCGCCCGTGTCAAGATACAGTGGGCGAAGATGGACGCCGTCAAGCTCGCGACCGAGGGACCGCCCGCTGGCAAGGAGCACCGCACGCTGGAGCGGTATTTTGATGATGTCCTCAAGGGATCCCGCATAGTAGAGGGCCAGTGTTCAAAAGACATTATCTTCTAATGAATACATTCATGTTATCTTGACTTGGATGATGGAACAAAGCCGTTATGTAATATAATGCTTGTTTATTATTTAAAATTTTACCTCATGTGCGGCCGTTTTTATTAAATCTGAGAGTTGGCCAGTCGTCGGCTTTAGCCCCCATGTAGGTAGTACGGGGGTGTTCGGGATGAATCTAGACACTCTTGATCCAAGTTTTTGGTCCTTGAAGGAGGTGTTTAGCGCAACAAACCAGGCAATCGGACTATGTGGCTTTATCACCCTCACTTAGCCATAGGAGTTTGACAATAAAAATGTAGGCGCGGCCCCTAGTTAGCATTTAATATGGACTAGAGTGCTGTGAACACCTGATCGGATGAGGGCCGCTTCATCGCATAATGCGGAAAAAATCGCAAAAGATTTTTAACCTCCGAATAGCTGACCAGCTCTCGCCGCATCATGACAGTCAGTTTTCGGCTTTCTCTACTGAGGTGCTCATCCGGATGAAGCAGGACACAATCACAGTAGTTCTCCCTTTACTACCCTAGCCGATATAGCGGAACGTAGGGTAGTAAGCACAGGAGCCGGGCAACCCAACTATTGACCAAAGACATGATTTGGAGCCGATGCATATAATGCTAAAATTCGGGGTGCCGAACTGTACTGTAAAAAGTGTTCGGACTTTGTTGCCGTAGTATGGGGCGCAATGAAGCCCCTGGCGAATTAAGGCGTACCAAAGTGTACGGGTGCAATTGATAAGGTTATCAAGAAAAAATGAAGTAGTAAGCTAGTACCGCAGAAGTTGGGCCGCAAACTGTTTCCATTATAGTTTGATTAATACGTCAAAGCATATTTGTACAAGTAGTGCGATAAGCAACATGGCTATTTAACATGCCACGACCAAGGGAGAGCTGCGTGTGGGTCCTGAAAACAGGTAGAGTGATCGTCAAAAAGACCACCTAGAGGTTCCCTTATACGTCAATGCTTCTTGCCATCTTGGTGTATCTATCCTTCGAAAGGACCGATGATCAGGCCATTAGGAAGGGCCTGTGGAAAAGAAACCTGAAAAGGATGAAAAGGGAAAATGTGAAAGTATGTGCGTTCAGGGGAGGTCGAGCCGTATTATGGACCACAATCTAGTTATGCCTCCGTCTATGCCCATGGTATTTTGAGTGCGTAGTTATGTACGTGCGGTACGAACGCCGTCGTTTGGACGGGACTGGGACGGAGGCCAAATTGCTAGTCGAGCTCTTGACGAGCTGGACTGTCCTGCTACAGAGTAGTCCGGACTCGTTTGACAGTGTCCGGGAGCTTGGCCGCCAAATTAAGGTTCTGCTTGAAAAGGCCGCTCTGTACTTCTGCTGCTAGGGCAGCGGTGTGCTCCTCAGTACGGAGGGAGCGCTCCGTGTTTCCATTAACTGTTATGACACCACATGGTCCGGGCATCTTGAGCTTGAGATAAGCATAGTGTGGCACCGCATTGAATCGAGCAAATGCGGTTCGTCCGAGCAGTGTGTGATAGCCACTGCGGAAGGGGACGATATCGAAGATCAACTCTTCGCTTCGGAAGTTGTCCGGGGATCCGAAGACAACCTCCAATGTGATTGAGCCCGTACAGCGGGCCTCTACACCTGGTATGACTCCTTTAAAGGTAGTTTTTGTGGGCTTGATCCTTGAGGGATCGATGCCCATTTTGCGTACTATATCCTGATAGAGCAGGTTCAGGCTGCTGCCACCATCCATGAGGACTCGCGTGAGGTGGAATCCATCAATGATTGGGTCAAGGACCAGTGCAGCTGAACCGCCATGACGGATACTCGTCGGGTGGTCCCTGCGATCGAAAGTGATTGGGCAGGACGACCATGGGTTAAATTTTGGGGCGTCTGGCTCCATCGCGTAGACGTCCCTGAGCGCGCATTTGCGCTCCCTCTTGGGGATATGGGTAGCGTATATCATGTTCACCGTTTTGACTTGGGGGGACTTCTTCTGTCCTCCTGTGTTCGGTGGACGGGACTCCTCGTCATCGTCTTCGGTTTGCGACCCCTTCTCCTTGTTCTCGGCATTTAACTTGTCGGCCTGTTTAAAAACCCAACAGTCTCTGTTGCAATGATTGGGTGGTTTATCAGGGGTGCCATGGGACGATCGAGTATGCGGTCCAAGTTGGATGAGCCTGGATTATTTCTTTTATATGGCTTCTTCCGCTGGCCGGACTTGGAGCCACTGAATCCGGCGTTGACTGCCGTGTCATCCGTATTGTCACCATTGTTTTGACACTTATGCCTGTTGCGCCGGGGCTTGCCGTTGCTATTCTTGGCTTCAGAGGTGCCAGGTTCACTTGCATTATTATTGCTATGGGCTAGCCAACTATCTTCGCCCGTGCAAAAGCGGGTCAAGAGTGCCGTGAGGGCTGCCATGGACTTCGGCTTTTCTTGGCTGAGGTGTCGGGCGAGCCATTCATCGCGGATGCTGTGTTTAAAGGCCGCTAGGGCTTCGGCATCCTGACAGTCAACGATCTGGTTCTTTTTAGTTAAGAACCTAGTCCAGAATTTCCTGGCTGACTCTCCGGGCTGTTGGATTATGTGACTTAGGTCATCGGCATCCGGAGGTCGGACGTATGTACCTTGGAAGTTATCACGGAAGGCGTCTTCCAGGTCCTCCCAGCTGCCAATGGAGTTTTCAGGCAAGCTGTTCAACCAGTGCCGAGCTGGTCCCTTGAGTTTTAGTGGGAGGTATTTGATGGCGTGAAGATCATCACCGCGGGCCATGTGAATGTGGAGAAGAAAATCTTCAATCCATACCGCGGGATCTGTTGTTCCATCGTATGATTCGATATTCACGGGTTTAATCCCTTCTAGGAATTCATGCTCCATTACTTCATCAGTGAAGCAAAGGGGGTGTGCGGTGCCTCTATATCGGGCCACGTCGCGACGTAGCTCGGATGAAGTCCGTCTACGGTTTTCGGCCCGGGCGTGATTATGCTTGTCACGTCCAGCTAGATAGCCGTCGTCGCGCGTCGGGGCACGCCCCCGTGATCCGTAGATCGACCTGGTCTGTCTTGCTCTACTGTCCAGGTCCTGCCGAAGGTCATATGTATATTTCTGAGCTGTTTTATCTCTGCCTTTATGGCAAGGTAGTGCGGGCTGGTGTTCGACTTGAGTTGCCGCTTTGTCCCAGCCTCGTGGTGGTCGGTCGGCCGCATTACACGCTGATGGTACGGGCTCCAGTGTCTCGTCATCAAATTGAGGTAGCAATTTGCGCTTCGGGTAACTTTTGGTTGGGCCCTCGAGGCCGTATTCCTCGTCTGCTAGGACATTAGTCCATCTATCGTTGAGCAGATCTTGATCTGCTTAAAGTTGCTGCTGCTTCTTTTTCAGGCTCCTTGAAGTGGCTATTAGTTGGCGCTTAAAGCGCTCCTGCTCGAGAGGTTCCTCAGGCACGATGAAATCCTCGTTGCCGAGGCTCACCTCATCCTCGGAGAGCGGAAGATAATTACTGTCCTCCGGGTCTTCGTTTACGGCCTGTTCATCAGGGCTGACTTGCCCATCGCCCCGTTCGTCTTGTTCGGAGGTTGGCTCAACGGGGTCTTCATTGTCTTCGGCATCGTCCAGAGTATTGTTTTCTCCTTGCTGGTATTGCTGTCTTTTCCACGGCGTGATTTAGAGCGGCGCCGCTGACGTCGGCGCTTTGGCTGTATCTCAGGAGGTTTATCCTCAACTGGATCTTCCTTGTCGTCGCCGCTATTCTCTTTGGGTGTATCCACCATGTATACGTCATACGAAGAGGTGGCCGTCCAGCGTCCGGTAAACGGTGGGTTTTGGGCCTGTTCTTCTCCGGCATCGTCGTCCATACCATCGATGTCTTCGGAGCCGTAATCGAGCATGTCGGTTAAATCTTCGACAGTGGCTATTAAGTGGGAGGTGGGTGGGAAGCGAAATTCCCCGTCATCAGCCCCCAGTTCAAACTGGATATAATTTGGCCGTGAGTCCCCTGCTAAGGAGAGGGTTTTTAATGAGTTTAGCACACCACCTAAAGGTGAGTGCCGGAAGATGTCCGCAGAGCTGAATTCGATGATCGGCGCCTAATCAGGCTCTACGGACGCGGGTGCACGTGGTTCGGAACCTATGGCCGGAGACGAATCCGAGGTTCCGGTGACGCAGATCCCGCTCGAGGTTGGGTCTGTGTGCGGCTCCAACGCCGCTGAGTATGCGGCTTCCGTGGCGGGGTTGAGCTTCCCGTCCTCGGATGGCGCAATCTGCTCCGGATCTAGGGCCGGAGCACTTACAGGCGCTATCTCATGGGTATGGTCCGATGACAGATTTAGGTCATGTTCATCGTGGTGGCAGGGAGCGGCTGCCGTGGGCTCGAATCCGTCAAAGATCAAGTCCCCGCGGATATCAGTAACGTAGTTCAAGCTTCCAAACCTGACCTGATGGCCAGGGGCGTAGCTGTCGATCTGCTCTAGATGGCCAAGCGAGTTGGCCCGCAGTGCGAAGCCGCCGAATACGAAGATCTGGCCGGGGAGAAAGACCTCCCTCAGGGCAGCATCGTTGTAGATGATTGACGGAGCCATCGAGCTTTCTGGTGACGACACAACAGAACTCTCAATGAAAGCACCAATGTCGGTGTCAAAACCGGCGGATCTCGGGTAGGGGGTCCCGAACTGTGCGTCTAAGGTCGATGGTAACAGGAGACAGGGGACACGATGTTTACCCAGGTTCGGGCCCTCTCTATGGAGGTAATACCCTACTTCCTGCTTGATTGATCTTGATGAGTATTACAAGAGTTGATCTACCACGAGATCGTAATGGCTAAAACCCTAGAAGTCTAGCCTGTATGATTATGATTGTCTCTATGGACTAAATCATCCGGTTTATATAGACACCGGAGGGGACTAGGGTTGTACAAAGTCAGTTACAGAGAAAGGAATCTTCATATCCGAACGCCAAGCTTGCCATCCATGCCAAGGAGAGTCCTATCCGGACACGGTAGAGAGTCTTCTATCTTGTATCTTCACGGCCCATCAGTCCGACCCACGTTACATAGTCCGGACGCCCGAGGACCCCTTAATCTAGGACTCCCTCACCTGCCGATGCAGAACACTAAAGCAAACAGAAAGAAAAGCGTGGAGTCCTAGCAAACTATTACAAAACATAATGTCTCATAAGTTCAAAGCATAAGTTCTCACGCCTCCACGAGGCGCGGTAAATGTTGCAGGATTAAACCTGGGGGAAGCGCTACCTTCATCCTTGGTTGCTGCCGTCGCCCACCTTCTGGAGCCCATCGTCGACAACGCCGTCGTCATCTTCTCCACTGGCCCTAGCCGCTGCAGTCTCAGGGTCGACGTAGCGGAACTTCTCCAGCAGGATTTTCACCTGCCCCTTCACGGCCTCGGCAGCGGCGTCGCGGGCCTTAGGAGCCACCGGCTCGATCAGCGCACCAAGGTCAAAGCTTGGGTCTTGAAGATGGAGGTGGCTGAAGACACGCGTCGCGGCCGCAGTGAAGAGCGCACGACACTCCCCTTCCACCATGGTGTCCACTGCGGCGGCGAGGCCCTCGAGTTCCCCGACGAGCTTGGTTAGATGTCACAGCCCTAGATTTTGCCTGCAAATAGTTGCAACTGCACCCATGCATCATGTTTAAATTTTTGAAACTTGAATTGGGGGTGAACAAACCCTAGCACCAAAATAACTCAACTAGGTTCAAGTTAAAAAAATATTTTCAATGAACACAAAATAACTTGAACTGTAGCATATTGTTTTGGTGCTTGCAAGTTGCCTAGTTGATATTTTGGACAGATTGTTGCTATGTCTTGTTTGGAGTGTATGTGTTGCACCGTTGCTCCGTTTTGAGCGTGCTTTATATGAAACTTGCTTAGTTTTGCATGTTGTCTCATATTATCATGTTGCATCTTTGTTTTGAGGTGTTTGCTTGATGTTTGTATGCATTTTGCATCAATGCCATGTTTAACTTGTTTTGCTCATATCTTCTAAGCCGTAGCTCCGAATCTAATGAACTTTATATGTAACTTGTCTAGATTTTCGTGTAGATCATCATGGTGCTCTTTAACTTGCTGTTTAACAACTTCAACTTAAGGTTTATTCAGTTCTGGACCAATTTCGAAATTTGCATATGAGGACTTACCGGAATTGTTGTGTTGTTTCCGGCCTCATTTAAACTTGCTTTGATGTGTTGTTTTTGTATGCATCATCTCTCGTCATGAGTAGCTTCACATAGCCTTGTCATGCATCATAATTGGTTGAGCATCATGCCTTGTTCTTGTGTGGTGTGTTTACCTTATTGTGTGCTTCTTCTCGATAGTTCCCGTGTCGTTGCGATCGTGAGGATTCGTTCGTCTTCGTGGCTTCATCTTCTTCATGGATTCGTTCTTCTTTCTAGCGGGATTTCAGGCAAGATGACCGTCACTTTGGATCTCATTACTATCATTGCTATGCTAGTTGCTCCGTTCTATCGCTATGATGCGCTACCTATTCTTTTGCTCTTCAAGCCTCCCAAATTGCCATGAACCTCTAACCCTTGTCACCCTTCCTAACAAACCGTTGTTTGGTTATGTTACCGCTTTGCTCAGCCCCTCTTATAGCGTTGTTAGTTGCAGGTGAAGATGAAGATTGCTCCATGTTAGATTATGTTTATGTTGGAATATCACAATATCTCTTATATTATTAATGCATCTATATACTTGGTAAAGGGTGGAAGGCTCGGCCTTATGCCTGGTGTTTTGTTCCACTCTTGCCGCCCTAGTTACCATCCTACCGGTGTTATGTTCCTTGATTTTGCGTTCCTTACACGGTTGGGTGATTTATGGGACCCCTTTGACAGTTCGCCTTGAATAAAACTCTTCCAGCAAGGCCCAACCTTGGTTTTACCATTTGCCTAGCCTATTTCTTTTCCCTAGGGAGTCGCTCTCTCGAGGGTCATCTTATTTTACCCCCCGGGCCAGTGCTTCTCCAAGTGTTAGTCCAATCCGAGCGATGTCCGGCGCCCCCTGGGCAACCAGGGTCTATGCCAACCCGACGTCTGGCTCATCCGGTGTGCCCTGAGAACGAGATATGTGCAGCTCCTATCGGGATTTGTCGGCACATCCGGGCGGCTTTGCTGGTTTTGTTTTACCATCGTCGAAATGTCTTGTAACCGGGATTCCGAGACTGATCGGGTCTTCCCGGGAGAAGGAATATCCTTCGTTGACCGTGAGAGCTTATAATGGGCTAAGTTGGGACACCCCTGCAGGGTATTATCTTTCGAAAGCCGTGCCCGCGGTTATGTGGCAGATGGGAATTTGTTAATATCCGGTTGTAGAGAACTTGACACTGGACCTTAATTAAAACGCATCAACCGCATGTGTAGCCGCGATGGTCTCTTCTTGGCGGAGTCCGGGAAGTGAACACGGTTTCTGGGTTATGTTTGACGTAAGTAGGAGTTCAGGATCACTTCTTGATCATTACTAGTTGACGACCGTTCCTTTGCTTCTCTTCTCGCTCTCATTCGCGTAAGTTAGCCACCATACATGCTTAGTCGCTGCTGCAACCCCACCACTTATCCTTTCCTTTCCCGTTAAGCTTTGCTAGTCTTGATACCCATGGTAATGGGATTGCTGAGTCCTCGTGGCTCACAGATTACTACAACACCAGTTGCAGGTACAGGTTTTGCGATGATCATGACGCGAGAGCGATGTTTACTTGTCTTGGAGTTCTTCTTCTGCTTCTTCTTCGATCTGGGGATAGGTTCCAGGTCGGCAGCCTGGGCTAGCAGGGTGGATGTCGTTGGAGTTTCTGTTTGTGTTCCATCCGTAGTCGGGTGTTGATCTTATGTATGATGTATTGATGTATTCTTGCGGCTTTTGTATGTCTTGTATGTATCCCCAAATATATTATGTAATGTTGATGTAATGATATCCACCTTGCAAAAGCGTCTTCAAGATGCGCTTCTATCCTTGGTGGGACCTTCGTGTTCCTTTAGGATAGGGTCGCATCTTGGGCGTGACAATACTGCTAGGTAGTTGGCGGTTGCAACAGACGGAGTTGCATATAATCTACTAGACAGTTGGCCAGGGCACCAGACAAAGTTGCACATTGTTGGCTAGACAGTTGGCCAAGGCAATAGACAAAGCTTCACTTATCACTGGTAGCGATATGTGGGTGGTGAAAACTACAATATCCACGAGGGTAGAGAAAAGTTGCACATTGCTACTAGGTGGCTGGGCAGGGCAGCATACGAAGTTGCACATCTCACTACTAGGGGTAGATGTGATGGTGAAAACTATACGTCCATGGTGAGGGGGAAAGTCGGGGGAAAGTTGCATATCGACTACTAGGCCATTGGCTAGGGAAGTAAAAGAAGTTGCACATTGACTGCTAAGCATTTGGCCGAGGCAGCTGCCGAAGTTACACGTTCCACTGCTTGGTAGTAGACGAAGTTACACATCTCACGGATTAGGGGCAGTTGGGGCTGGGTGCTAGCAGTGAAAGCTGCACATCCACAAGTATGTGAAAGTTGCACATTGACTGTGAGATAGTTGCATCTAACAAGGCTAAAGTTGCATGAATGAAAAGTTTCTCGGAATATACGTACATGAGATCTACTCCCTCTGTGTCGAAATACATGTCGCTGGAGTAGCTGAACTCCAGCTAGTTCAGCAACATGTATTTCGGTACAGAGGGACTAGTTTCAAAGAGCTCATCGTGAGAGCTCTAACGGCAAAAACGGATATCAATTTTGATTTCTTGTTTGAAAGTTATGCCTTTAAAAAAAAGCAAATATAAATGACAGTTGTGTTGGAGGAACACGTGATGGTTACAAGATTAATTTTCTCTCTCTAGCAAATGATGAGCACGCGGGGCTAGCTGTACATGCATGCACCGGGGCGACCAGGATGCTTGTCCGTCCGATGGGATGGTTACACCGGACGGCAGAGAACAATATTAGTTTCCTAATCAGGAGAGAGCGTTTCCTAAAGAGGTAGGCTGCCAGGAAGCGCTAGCGAGCAGCCGGCTACTTCTAGAAGCCTCCTGATCCTTTTCCGGATTAAAAATAATTCAGGAAATTTCAGAAAATAGTATAAAGTTCTAAAAATCATATAAAATCAACCGTAGCTCATAATGAAATAATTTATATATGAAAAATTATCAGAAAAATTCAACCTATCCATCTGTACCAGTTTCATGCATGACAAACCAACCTAAACCTGCTGTATAGATGAAAACACATAAAGGGCATTTAAAATGCTTAAGTTTGGAGTTGCATTTGAATTGAACTTGTTGCTGTTTGCATTAGCACAAACAACATCACATATACATGCCATGTTCATGCATCATATTGTGCATTGCATTGATTGTGTTTATTCTCTGTTTGCCGGTGTTGTTCCCCCTCGGTAGACGTTGTTCCGACGCTGTGATCGTTGACACTGATGAAGACCCAATGCTATCTTTAGAAGTGCCAGGCAAGCAAAACCCCCTTGTTCATTCCAATACAATCCCACTCTCTCGCTCCTGCTCTCTTTTACTGCATTAGGACAACAACGATTCAACTGTTACATGCTACGGTAACTGAACCCCTTTCCTTTGCATGACCTGTCATTGCCACAGTAAATAGATGAAACCCACTAGCATGAGTAGGAGTTGTTTGAGCCCTGATGTGCCTACTCATTCATGCTTGTTTGTCATGCCTGCTACTGCTTAGAGTTGAGTCAGGTCATATTCATCGGGAATGATTTGGAATGGTGATGAACATGTCCTACTGTGTGTGAGCTAAGTGTGTGAACACGATTTGGTAAAGGTAGCGGTGAGAGGCCATGTAGGAGTACATGGTGGGTTGTCTCATTGAAACCGTCCTCGGGAACTGAGTTCTGTGTTTGTGATCCATGAACAGCTACTACCACACGTTGGGCCCTGAAATATGACCCCGCTCGACTTATTAACCCCCCTTGTCCTCTGTCCAGGAGTTGCAAGTAGTTTCTGGGGTTTGTAGTATGCTGGAGGCCGTGCGCAGCGCTGACCCGAGGGGTGGGCTGTGATGCGGTAGGCACGTGGAACGGTGTACCGAGCGCCCGTTTGGTGTCTCGGGAACCCTGCACACATCGTTTGGGGCTGTGAGCGAAACTCCGGCCGGATCTCCTCACGGATGGAACCCAAATAGGCGATAAACCTGGACTAGAGACTTGTGTGGTTAGTCAGGTCGTGGTCTACACCCACGTCGGCTTTCGCTTGAAGTCTGCCGAGCACATGTCGTGTGCAGACGCTAAGTGGTGGAAACATGTGTGAAGAAGTACACCCCTAGCATAGCGATAAAGTAAAGCAATTATTTGGCGCTTGCATCTTATGCAATAAAGAGACAACCATAAGGCTTCTGCCAGTTGCCGATAACTTCAACAAAACATGATCATCTCATACAATAAATATATCATCATGCCTTGACCATATCACATCACACCATGCCCTGCAAAAACAAGTTAGACGTCCTCTACTTTGTTATTGCAAGTTTACGTGGCTGCTACGGGCTGAGCAAGAACCGTTCTTACCTACGCATCAAAACCACAACGATATTTCGTCAAGTTAGTGTTGTTTTAACCTTCACAAGGACCGGGCGTAGCCACACTTGGTTCAACTAAAGTTGGAGAAACTGACACCCGCCAGCCACCTGTGTGCTAAGCACGTCGGTAGAACCAGTCTCGCGTAAGCGTACGCGTAATGTCGGTTTGGGCCGCTTCACCCAACAATACCGCCGAACCAAAGTATGACATGCTGGTAAGCAGTATGACTTGTATCGCCCACAACTCACTTGTGTTCTACTCGTGCATATAACATCTACGCATAAACCTGGCTCGGATGCCACTATTGGGGAACGTAGTAATTTTAAAATTTTCCAACGCACACGCAAGATCATGGTGATGCATAGCAACGAGAGGGGAGAGTGTTGTCCACGTACCCTCGTAGACCGAAAGTGGAAGCGTTATGACAACGCGTTGATGTAGTCGTACGTCTTCACGATCCGACTGAACCAAGTACCGAACGCACGGCACCTCCGAGTTCAGCACACTGTTGACACACGAACACGTCACGTGTACCCTCGACGCCGGGGGTAATGCACCGCAGCTCACGTCGAAGGAGACCCGACCGACAACGCGATAAGCAAGACAGTCGGCGGGCGCTTTTGCAGACCCGAAAACCCCACACCCCCGGGAGGGACCCCGTCTGGGAATGCGGCGGCTATGGGCTGCCCTAGGTTGATTCGCTCGCCCCTAGAGCCTCGGGATTCGCAGCTCTTAAACACGAAGAACAGCGAAGAATGAGAGAGAAAAACGATGGAGAGATAAAACATAGATGAAAAAGTAGTATATTGATTTGTTCGATGTGTGTTGTTCAATCGACCATCACCCCCAATATATATAAGAGGCGGCTGGACTTTCCGTACAAGTAAAGGATTCATCTAGGCTTTCCTTACAAGAAATTACATCAATTCACGTCCTAGAGTCCTAGTTTTATTTCAACTCGGATTCAGTCTGAATCTGGCCCAACTTCTGTCTTCCTTCTTGTGCGGGCCGCCGAGCTTGCATATGATCTCCGATCAAGACGGCCCAAATATCAAACTTGTGCGCCTCGACGATATGAACAACCCTCATGTTGATAACTTTTTCAAATAAGGCCACCTTGAATACTCTTCGAGGTCATCTTTACCTTCCAGTCGGACTCGGTCTTGCAGTAGACTGGATTATCCGAGTCTCGTAGTGAATTTGCAGGCCATAAACTATCTCTGATGATGATGACTCCAAAACCAAAGTTTACCGTCTTGATGATACGCACAACTTCTGTATTGAACACTTCTTCATCCGAGGTCATCTTGATAAACTTTCGGGCACATGTTCAGTTTCACTGGATATTAGAGACTTTAGCTCGGATCGTCCGACTGGACTTTTTCACTCGGAAGACAATCTTTCACTCGGATGACTATATTTTCACTCGGATGACTATATTTCCACTCGGAAGGCAATATCTTACTCGATCGGCAAGTTTTCGTTCCGATGGCAAACTTTTCACTTGGAATATTTTCACCTGGAGGACAATTTCACTCGGATGACCATATTTCCACTCGGATGATTATATTTCCACTTGGAAGACAATATCTTACTCGATCGGCAAGTTTTCGTTCCGATGGTAATCTTTTCACTCGGAATATTTTCACCTGGAGGAAAATTTCACTCGGATGACTATATTTGACTCGGATAATAATAAGTTCATCCGGTCAGCAAACTTTCACTCGACCGGTAAATTTTCACTCGGATGGTAAACTTTTTCACTCGGATTTCCGACTGAAAACACAGCCTGATCTTGTCTTGTCTCTCCAAGCCTCATACGACCTCGGATTTAGACGAATTATATATGCAAATCGATCGGCTCGATGAGACGAAACTTTTCTGTGTTGAAGGTTTTTCGATTCAAGGCCGTCTTGAGGGCCGAATTACTCACGCATTGCATCAGACACTCATCAACATGTGTCTGGTGTTAAGCGTAATATTTTGGTCTCTAGCCTGTCCAAACCGTATTGACTGTAACTTTTTCATATGAACTCGGATTAAGATGATTTATATATGAAAATCAATTGCCTCGACGAGACGAAGACAATTCCTTCAGAGTGCTCCTTCATCTGAGGTCATAATAAGGGCGTAATCGGCCGAAAAGCACTCAGAACACTAAATTTTGTCATTCGGAGTACAGCTTCGGCCACTGGATGAGGTCGAATGGCGATAGCCTAAACATCAAAGTTGTTCCACTCGACGATGTGAAACTTTCTCATGCTGAAAACCCTTTCACTCTGTATCTTGCCAAAATCAGGTGTCAACACATGCCCCCCTGTTTTTCGGCAAAGCTTGCACGCCGAAAAATAATATGCATAGTGTTCGTTCTAAGGACGATGTCAACACTCCATCGGTCATTTATTTTCTCAGGGCGATAATTAGGTATCGGCCATGTTTGTGCTAAGGGCGATAATCGTATATCGGCCATTGCCTACTTAGGCTTCCTGCCACACACTCGGGTGGTACTTCTTCAAATATTTGCCATTGAGAGCTCGAGGTAACAATGCCCCTTGTATTGATTCCACCAAATATGAATTTCCGAGAACAACTCTTGTAATCCTAAAAGGACCTTCCCAACTTGGAGACCACTTCCCGAATTTTCTATCTCTTGAACCAATCGGCAGAATCACTTTCCAGACGAGATCACCAACTTGAAAATTCTTCAACTTAACTTTCTTATTGTAAGCTCTTGCAACCCTCAACTTGTCTCTCTCTATGGACTTCAAAGCAACCAAACGTTTATCGGCAACCTCATCAATATTGTCCATCATCAAGTTATAAAAGTCTACTGCCGATAAATAATTTTGTTTGGCTATTCTCAAAGCATTCAAATTTACTTCAACTAGTAAAACGGCCTCTTGACCATATACTAGCTCATATGGGGTCACCTTCGTAGCACCATGCCTTGAAATTCTATGTGCCCACAAAGCTTCAGATAACAACTCATGCCATCTCCTTGGATTATCTTCAATCTTTTTCTTGATGAGTTTGATTAAAATTTTATTGCTAGACTCAGCTTGTCCATTAGCTTGGGCATAATATGGAGAGGAATTTAGCAACTTTATGTTATAAGATTCGGCAAACTCTCTGACTTGGTGTGACATGAAAGATGAACCTTGATCTGTTATTAACGTTTGAGGAATACCGAATCTATGAATAATGTGCTCAGTTATGAATTGAATTACCTCTGTATGTGCCATGTTCTTGAGAGGTACTGCTTCAGACCATTTAGTGAAATAATCAGTTGCCACCAATACGAACCGATGCTCCTTTGAGGAAGATGGATGAATTTGCCCAATAAAGTCTAAACCCCATCCTCTGAAGGGCCACAGCTTGATAATAGGATGCAACATAGCAGCAAGAGCCGATTGAATATCACCAAATTTTTGACAAGCTTCACACCCTTTATAATATCTGAAGCAGTCATTAATCATAGTCGGCCAATAAAACCCAGCACGTCGCAATAACCATTTCATCTTGGGAGCCGACTGGTGAGTGCCACAAATGCCTTCATGTACCTCTCCCATAGCAACTCTTGCCTGGTCCTCATCCAAACACTTTAGAAGAACATCATCGACTGTTCGGCGATAAAGACCATCATCTCTCATTGTATACTTGAAAGCCATACGCCGAACAGCCCTGTCCACCCTTTCACTCGGATTGCACAAGTAATCAACAATGGGCTTCCTCCAGTCGGGATTGTCACCTGCACTAGATTTTTTGTTAATGACCGAATCAGTGGGTTCTGGGTCGGCCGCTTCTATACTGGTAAGACAAGACATCGGACTTTGAGAAATATGAAACATGCCATGATCAACATGGTATCCAGATGCTTGCTGTGCCAACTCATTTGCTTTCCAGTTGTCATGTCTAGATATATGTGCAATGCTAAAACAATCCAAAGTAGAGATTATATCTAGACATTTATCAAGATAAACATTAAGTGATTCGTCCAAACACTGAAAGACTTTGGATATTTTCTGCACCACTAGTAACGAATCACCATAAGCCTCAATATGTGTAACACCTATAGCAAGTAACATCTCCAGACCGAATAACAATGCTTCATATTCGGCTTGATTGTTTGTACAAAAATATTCTAAACGGCATGAAGTTTCAAAAACAGCACCATGAGGAGATATGTAAACAATACCAACACCTTGGCCATTGGTACAAACTGAACCATCAAAATATAATCTCCATGGTACTATTGAGACAAGGTTTACATCAACATCACGCTTGTCATCAATCCGATGTTTAACAATAAAATTAGCAACGATTTGGCCTTTCATGGATTTTAGAGATTCATAAGCCAAATCATATTCAATCAAAGCATAAGCCCACTTGCCAATTCTACCACTAAGAATTGGTCTATGCAACATGTATTTAATGACATCGGTCTGACAAGCTACTATGCAAGCACTCGGTACTAAATAATGTCTCAATTTTGTGCAAGCATAATATAAGCATAGACATAATTTTTCAATAAATGTATACCTTGTCTCGGCGTCCAATAAGCGGCGGCTCAAATAAGTGATGGCATGCTCTTTTCCTTCGGTCTCTTGAGTTAGAACAGCACCAATAACTCATTCCTCTGCTGCAATGTAAAGTCTGAAGGGTTCCCTATGCTTGGGTGCTTTCATCACCGGAGGAGTGCACAAATAATTCTTGATCATATCAAATGCTTCTTGCTGTTTTGCCCCCCAAGTGAAATCAGCATCATTCTTTAACCGAAGGATAGGAGTAAATGCATCAACTTTCCCTGACAGATTAGCTATGAACCTTCTCAAATAATTGACCTTGCCAAGGAACTTTTGCATATCTCTCTTGCATGTTGGAGCCTCCACTTTATGTATGGCCTCTATCTTTTTGGGATCAATCTCTGTGCCATCTTCATGAATAATGAAACCCAAAAACTTGCCAGCTGATACGCCGAATGCACACTTTAAAGGATTCATCTTCAATCCATACTTTTTCATTCTTTCGAAAGCTAAACGCAAATCGGCCAAGTGAGATTCAAAAGCATCCGATTTGACAACAATATCATCAATATAAACTTCAAGTATGACACCGAGTAAATCATGAAAAATTAAATTCATAGCCCTTTGATACGTGGCTCCAGCATTTTTAATCCGAATGTCATCACTGTCCACTCGAATAAACCAAGGAAACCAAGACATCGGAAAGCCGTTTTGTACATGTCCTCTTCGGCCATAAAAATTTGATTGTATCCGGCATTACCATCTAGAAAGCTAATAACCTTATGTCCAGAAGCATCATTAATAAGCATATCGGCTATTGGCATAGGATACTCATCTTTGGGTGTAGCCCTATTCAAATCTCTGAAATCAATGCACACCCTCAACTTGCCGGGTCCTTTCTTCTCCACTGGGACAATGTTAGAAATCCACTCGGCATACCTGCAAGGTCGAATGAAATTAGCTTCAAGTAGTCGACCGATCTCTTCCTTGATCCGGTCAGATGTTTTTTCTGGCCGACTGTTTATAAGGTCTAAAACCGGCCTTTATAGGCAACCGATGCTCCACTAGCTCTCGGCTTAACCCTGGCATCTCATGATATTCCCATGCAAAGCAACAAACATATTCTTTCAATAGCTCGATTAACTTAGCCTTACAATCGGCTTTCAAATTTTTGTTTATAAATGTCGGTCTAGTGACTGAACCATCTCCAATATCTACCTCTTCTAATGGATCGGCTGATGTAAAACCTTGTCCAAGTTTATCCATGTCATCCAACTCCTCTATAGACTCATACATATCGTTCTCACTGGACCGATACTTTACAAGACGTTTTTGTAACCACTCGGAATTAGGATCCATTTAAACATATCATACCTTGGAGCCGATTGCATTCAGTCGGCTTTAAAGAGAAGGGCACAAAACCATTCTTGGTCGCGCTGAGAAAATCAAATTCTGATAAGTCACATCCCGTCAAGCAAGTAGCATTGGGATGTTGCCAATCCACCGATGCATCGTCCAAAGCAACACAGGCCGAGTTATTCGCATGAATGACTTCCACTTCATCATCAACCCACTGAATCAAAAACTGGTGCATAGTGGATGGCACGCACTGGTTTGCATGAACCCAATCACGGCCTAGTATAACGTTGTAGTTACCTTGCACCTCAGCGACAAAGAATGCAGTAGCCAAAGTTTTGCTTCCGACTGTAAGCTCCACATACGTTACACCTTTGGCTTCAGTTTTCTCTTTGCCTTCAAATCCGTTGAGCACCATATTGGTCTTGATCAATTCTTCACCAGGCAAACCCAATTTCTTGAAGACCGAATAGGGCATAAGATTTACCACAGCACAACCATCAACAAGCATCCGAGTGAGCGGCGACCCATTGATATGACCTCTGAGATATAATGGTTTCAGATTCGTTACTAGTTCTTTTGGCTTCTCGAATATTGCGTTTTTAGGGCCAAAATCCAGCTGAGCCACCTCCCCTTCCTTATCTACAGCACGAAACTCAGCAGGTAAGTAATGCACCATATTGATATCCATACCTTCATGAACCGGCGTAGACTCATAGTCCAACATATTAGCCTCCTCCTCGAGTGCATCCACCGATTCTGAAATTTGTCCGAGTGAAGAGGAAGCAATAGGTAACATATACGATGCAATGATTGCGTCGTCTTCTTTTGGTAGTGTAGGTGCTGCTGTGATAGGTGTAGAAGCCACTCCATCTTGTATTTGTTTGGGCCTCCACACTTGTTTTGTAGGTACCATAGGCCGAGTGTCATTGAACAACTTATCCCTTTGCTTCTCGGCCTCTTGTTCTGCCATCTCTTGACTCCTTAACCTCTGTAGTTTCCTTTTTTGTGTCTTTGTTAGCCCTGGAGGACACCACTTTGGCTGAGTGTATTTAGGATCTCTCGTTTTTACTTGGCTGGTGCTTGCTTCATGGTCATTAGCCGAGTGCTTTGGCGCGATAGCAAGTATCGGCTCAGTCGGATTGCTGTGCACAATCGGCTGCTGTATGGCAAATGTTTCAGTGCCCAAGATAAGTGAGTCGGCATCCATTTTCTCCTTGCCTTTTCCCGACTCAACTACTGCAACACTTGGTGATTTAACACGCCATTCTTTTCGACTTTCCAGATGCATGAAATTTCCACTCGGGCGCACCTTTTTATTCTGATGGAATCCACTTGGATGGATGTCACTCGGATGGAATTCACTCGAATGGAATCTACTTGGCCACATTTTTTCACTCGGATAGCTTCCACCTGGGTGCATTCTTACACTCGGATAATTTCCATCCGGTCGCATGTTTTGACCAGCCGACCGATAGTTACCGATGTTCAGTCGGCCATTATATGAGTATTCAAGTCGGTCCCAAACAGTTTGCCTCTGCTCTTCTGTAAATAGCGCCTTTGGTCCACTCGGTTTCATATACTGACTGAACATATCATCTGATGGTGACCTTGGTCGCTTCAAGTATGATAGTCGGTTAGAGCTAGAACCAGCCGATTGATTGGCATATTTGGACAGCAACATATCAAAAGTTGGTTTGATCCACTTGCGCTGCACTTTAACTTCATTCCTTTTCCACTTGCCAACTTCTGGACTCTTGGGCTTGACAAATCTCACACGAGCATTTTCTTGCACTTGTAGTTACCCCCTGAGTAGGATTCTTGATGGTGATTTTGATCACTTCCTTGCCATCGGGTTGCTTACCAAGCACAACCTGTCTCCCCAAGACCTTGTTGTCCTCCTTGTCTTTCCTGGGCTCACCAACAATGACATTAGCTTTATTAGCAGATTCGGCTACCTCCGGCCGAATGAGTAGCTTCTTCCCTTCCAAATCCATGGTATTCATTGGAAAAGGCTGTTTATCAACTTGCATCTCAGAAAAGTTCAATCGTCCGTCATTAATGGCCGATTGTATCTGTCGTCGAAAAACATTGCAATCATTAGTAGCATGAGAAAAAGAATTATGATACTTGCAATAAGCACGCCGTTTTAGCTCTTCAAACGGTGGTAAAGTATGAGATATTCTAATAATCTTAGGCTGCAGCAAAGCATCAAATATTCTATCACACTTAGCAATGTTAAAAGTAAACTTCATCTCTTCATCACGATTCTTATGAATCGGTTTCAGATCATTGCAAGTAAATGGTTTGGCCTTAGATAGCCAAACAAATTCAGTAGCAAAAACATCACCCTCATCGTCCGAGTGATCACTATCATATTCCACCATATTCATCTTTGGACGATCAGCTTTGTATCTATGCACTTCTTTGAGGTCTTTGCTTCGGCTTTCCTGAGCCAAAGCCCTTTGTAAGACTTGGTTAATATTTAAGAACTCATAGCCTTCTAGATTTTCTCTAATGGGAGTTCTCAAACCACTCAGCACTAGGTCCGCCAAGTCCCTCTCGGTTATCACCAAACTAAAACACCGGTTTTTTGTTTCTCTGAATCTCTTGACGTAATCGGAGACCGATTCATCATGCTTCTGTTTAACCGATGTTAGATGTGACAACTTGAGTTCATTGTCGCCGCTATAAAAGTGATCATGAAACTTCTGCTCTAGCTGCGACC
The DNA here is from genome assembly GCF_018294505.1 of Triticum aestivum. NCBI lineage: Eukaryota > Viridiplantae > Streptophyta > Magnoliopsida > Poales > Poaceae > Triticum > Triticum aestivum. The sequence continues at coordinate 510,827,782 of NC_057799.1, forward strand.
AAACCCGAATGGAACCATGGGGTAAAGAAGAAAACCATGAAAATGCGGTACTAGTTAATGATAAAGGAAATAAACGCACTTTCAATTCATTCAATGAGCCTGCCTCACCCAATTATGCTAAATATTGACTAACATGCTCCCATGTGGTTTTTGTGCCTTCTCCATTAAATTTAACAAAATCTGGAATTTTATATCCTGGAGGGCACTGGATGGCATCAAAGTACTCGGGGTATGGCTTTTGGTAAATCCGATTCCGAGGTAACTCAACTCCAAAATTCTCTCGAAGCATCTTAGTCTCCTCTTTAAGATTAGCTAGACCATCATCCATAGTGGACGATGAAGCTTGTGGCAGTGGCATAGGAGGAGTAGGGTTACTAGCCGTAGGTAGGAATTGTGGCATGTATGTCGACCCATAATTTGGTAGTGGTCGAGTGGTTGTAGCTGTAGGTAGGGTTTGGTTCGGCGTTGCCACCGAACTTGGCATGCTCATAATAGGGTTGATGGGTGCAGTCACAACCTGATTTGTTTGGGTAGGATAAGCCATCAGCACGGGAGGCGCCGATGCAATAGGTAAAGCCAGATTAGGGTTTTGCACACTAGCAGCTACACCATCATTACCACTAGACGATTGAGATATATTCTTCTGAGCATTAGTATTTTCTATGAAAGTTTGATAGACTAGATTGTTACCATCAGCAATACGACTTTCAATCACAGCCCACTGCTCAGGAGAAAAGGCAGTACTTACAGAGGGTTTAACCTGCTCGGCTTGAAGAGGAGGGAACTTGATTTCTTCAATCGGAGTGATGTTGCCTTGGCGATCCTTCTTGAACTTTGCAAGGAACTCCAGCAAGTCCTTCTCCTCGCGCGCCTTATTGTACTCCTCATAGACTTGGCGATGATCGGCCGATATCTCATCAAGACTAGGCTCAATGATGTTATCGGCGTCTACCTCAGATGGCTTGGGAAGATCGGACATGGTGGATGATGATGATTGATCTTCGTTCCCCAGCGGAGTCGCTAAAAAGTGTGTTGACACACGAACACGTCACGTGTACCCTCGACACCGGGGGTGATGCACCACAGCTCACGTCGAAGAAGACCCGACCGACAGCGTGATACCCAAGACAGTCGGCGGGCGCTTTTGCAGACCCGAAAACCCCACACCCCCGGGAGGGACCCGGTCAGGGAATGCGGCGGCTATGGGCTGCCCTAGGTCGATTCGCTCGCCCCTAGAGCCTCAGGATTCGCAGCTCTCAAACACGAAGAACAGTGAAGAATGAGAGAGAAAAACGGTGGAGAGATAAAACATAGATGAAAAAGTAGTATATTGATTTGTTCGATTGTGTGTTGTTCAATCGGCCATCACCCCCAATATATATAAGAGGCGGCTGGACTTCCCGTACAAGTAAAGGATTCATCTAGGCTTTCCTTACAAGAAATTACATCAATTCACGTCCTAGAGTCCTACTTTTATTTCAACTCGGATTCAGTCTGAATCTGGCCCAACTTCTGTCTTCCTTCTTGTGCGGGCCGCCGAGCTTGCATATGATCTCCGATCAAGACGGCCCAAATATCAAAATTGTGCGCCTCGATGATACGAACAACCCTCATGTTGATAACTTTTTAAAATAAGGCCATCTTGAATACTTTTCGAGGTCATCTTTATCTTCCAGTTGGACTCGGTCTTGCAGTAGACTGGATTATCCAAGTCTCGTAGTGAATTTGCGGGCCATATACTATCTCTGATGATGATGACTCCAAAACCAAAGTTTACCGTCTTGATGATATGCACAACTTCTGTATTGAACACTTCTTCATCCGAGGTCATCTTGATAAACTTTCGGGCACATGTTCAGTTTCACTCGGATTCGAGCTCATCCACTCGGATATTAGAGACTTTCGCTCGGATCGTCCGACTGGACTTTTTCACTCGGAAGACAATCTTTCACTCGGATGACTATATTTCCACTCGGATGACTATATTTCCACTCGGAAGGCAATATCTTACTCGATCGGCAAGTTTTCGTTCCGATGGCAATCTTTTCACTCGGAATATTTTCACCTGGAGGACAATTTCACTCGGATGACCATATTTCCACTCGGATGACTATATTTCCACTTGGAAGACAATATCTTACTCGATCGGCAAGTTTTCGTTCCGATGGTAATCTTTTCACTCGGAATATTTTCACCTGGAGGAAAATTTCACTCGGATAACTATATTTGACTCGGATAATAATAAGTTCATCCGGTCAGCAAACTTTCACTCGACCGGTAAATTTTCACTCGGATGGTAAACTTTTTCACTCGGATTTCCGACTGAAAACACAGCCTGATCTTGTCTTGTCTCTCCAAGCCTCATACGACCTCGGATTGAGACGAATTATATATGAAAATGGATCGGCTCGACAAGACCAAGCTTTTCTGTGTTGAAGGTTTTTCGATTCAAGGCCGTCTTGAGGGCCGAATTGCTCACGCATTGCATCAGACACTCATCAACATGTGTCTGGTGTCAAGCGTAATATTTTGGTCTCTAGCCTGTCTAAACCGTATTGACTGTAACTTTTGCATATGAACTCGGATTATGATGATTTATATATGAAAATCAATTGCCTCGACGAGACAAAGACAATTCCTTTAGAGTGCTCCTTCATCTGAGGTCATAATAAGGGCGTAATCGGCCGAAAAGCACTCAGAACACTAAATTTTGTCACTCGGAGTACAGCTTCGGCCACTGAGATGAGGTCGAATGGCGATAGCTTAAACATCAAAGTTGTTCCACTCGACGATGTGAAACTTTCTCATGCTGAAAACCCTTTCACTCTGTATCTTGCCAAAATCAGGTGTCAACACACACATTCAGCTCGGTGACGTCCCTCGAACTCACGATCCAGCAGAGCTTCGAGGGAGAGTTCCGTCAGCATGACGGCGTGATGACGGTGATGATGATGCTATCGAAGCAGGGTTTCACCTAAGCACCGCTACGATATGACCGAGGTGGATTATGGTGGAGGGGTGCACCTCACACGGCTAAAAGATCAACTGATCAACTAGTGTGTCTATGGGGTGCCCCCTGGCCACATATATAAAGGATGGAGGGAGGAGGAGGCCGGCCCTCATAGGGCGTGCCCAAGTGTGGAGTCCTACTAGGACTCCCTAGTCCTAGTAGGATTCCACCTCCCACATGGAATAGGAAAAAGGGAAGGGAGAAGGAGAAGGAAGGAAGGGGGCGCCCCCCCTCCCCAGTCCAATTTGGACCAATCCATGGGGAGGGCGCGGCCACCCTTTGAGGCCTTTCTCTCCTTTCCCATATGGCCCATTAAGGCCCAATACGAATTCCCGTAACTCTCCGGTACTCCGAAAAATACCCGAATCACTCGGAACCTTTCCGATGTCCGAATATAGTCGTCCAATATATCGATCTTACGTCTCGACCAATTCGAGACTCCTTGTCATGTCCCCGATCTCATCCGGGACTCCGAACTATCTTCGGTACATCAAATCACATAACTCATAATACAAATCGTCACAGAACGTTAAGCGTGCGGACCCTACGGGTTCAAGAACTATGTAGACATGACCGAGACACGTCTCCGGTCAATAACCAATAGCGGAATTTGGATGCTCATGTTGGTCCTACATATTCTACGAAGATCTTTATCGGTCAAACCGCATAACAACATACGTTGTTCCCTTTGTCATCGGTATTTACTTGCCCGAGATTCGATCGTCGGTATCTCAATACCTAGTTCAATCTCGTTACCGGCAAGTCTCTTTACTCGTTCCGTAATGCATCATCCCGCAACTAACTCATTAGTTGTATTGCTTGCAAGGCTTATAGTGATGTGCATTACCGAGAGGGCCCAGAGATACCTCTCCGACAATCGGAGTGACAAATCCTAATCTTGATCTATGCCAACTCAACAAGTACCATCGGAGACACCTGTAGAGCACCTTTATAATCACCCAGTTACGTTGTGACGTTTGGTAGCACACAGAGTGTTCCTCCGGTATTCGGGAGTTGCATAATCTCATAGTCATAGGACATGTATAAGTCATGAAGAAAGCAATAGCAATATACTAAACGATCAAATGCTAAGCTAACGGAATGGGTCAAGTCAATCACATCATTCTCTAATGATGTGATCCCGTTAATCAAATGACAACTCATGTCTATGGCTAGGAAACTTAACCAACTTTGATTCAACGAGCTAGTCAAGTAGAGGCATACTAGTGACACTCTGTTTGTCTATGTATTCACACATGTACTAAGTTTCCGGTTAATACAATTCTAGCATGAATAATAAACATTTATCATGAAATAAGGAAATAAACAATAACTTTATTATTGCCTCTTGGGCATATTTCCTTCAAACGCCCCATCTTTGGGGACGAAACGATATCCATTGCCTCTTATTGCGTTCAATTTTTTTTCTCATGTCAACATAGAACAACATGAGTGTTATGTCAATTTTTGGGATTTTTCAGGGTTCGTTTGGACATTTTTATGCATTAACTGATTTTCAATGCATTTATGTGCATAATTCAAATTTGAACTACATGCACATGCTCCAGTGCATATAAATTGGTTGAAAAATCAAATCTGTGTCCTTGGGTGCATGCTTAGGTCCCATGTAAGAAATGGGAATGAATTACAAACACTAGGGCACCGTTTATTGCCGGCAAAACATTGAGATGTCTGGTTTTTAAATTCTAGTAAATCCAAAACTCATTTGAAATTCATGAAACTTGACATGCTATCATGGAGCGGCATAAACATGCCGTGGTAAAAAATTGTCCCATTTGGGGCAGGTTTGGGTATATGCTTCTCACAAACCAGAGCTTCTCACAACAAGCCTGATGGTTTCGGTAGGGAACGTACGTCCCACCTTTGGGGACGAAATGATATCCATTGCCTCTTATTGCTTTCAAAAAATTTCTCGTGTCAACATAGAACAACATGAGTGTTGTGTCAATTTTTTGGATTTTTCGGGGTTCGTTTGGACATTTTTATGCAGTAACTGAGTTTTCTAGGCATTTTATGTGCATAATTCAAATTTGAACTACATGCACATGCATGCTCCAGTGCAAATAAAAATAGCTGCCACTTTAATATCTCAAACGTTTATAGAATTCAAACTGTGTGCGTTCTTTTAACCATTCACGTGACGCCACATGTCTTGGTTTTAATGGTCCTAGGAGGTGCCGTGCAGACAGCTGCTTGACCTTGACTGAACGGAGCCGTGCGAGCGCAGTCCGGTCCGCAGGCTGACCGAGAGGCGTGCAAGCTGTCCTCCAATGCGCAGGCTCACAGGGAAGCGTACGAGCTGTACGCTGCGTAGGCTCACTAGGAAGCGAGCCCTTTGACTTCCATGGCCGCCCGCCTTCCTCTCCATTAATGGCGCCCGAGCTGCTATTTAATACGGGCGGCCTTACTGTTCGCCTCCCATCCACCAACGCCATGGCGCGGAACGATCATCTGCCACTAGTCTTCAAGTTTGGTGAAGTCGACTCCGAGCCAGAGGAGATAGAAAATAAGGAGGAATGGGGCCTCATGGACATGGCCCAGAATAAGCTGACTGCGGCGGTTGCTGCCCCCGCTCCCGTCCCAGCTCCCATCCCCGCGCCCGCGCCATCGACCATCCCCGTAGCATTGATGGGCTGGTCGCCGAGCACTATCGCAGAGTTGGAAGCAGCGGGCGTCAGCGAGGTCTCCACGGACCCCCGCGAGCTCGTGTACATGCCAGCACCAGCGCCCGTGCCCGTGCGCGCCCCTCCACCCACCGTGGAGCCGGCCCCCGTGCGTTTGGCTGCACCCGCCGCGCCCGTGCCCGTACGCGCGCCCCCCTCAGCGGCATGGGACGCTGCCGTCGACCGCTACCTCTCAGCGGTGCCAGTTGCCGTCCTCCCACGCCCCGCCCGTCGATTGCGCGACGACATGATGTTTGATTTACAAGTGAAGAACATTTTGTGCTGCCTTGAAGACTTCAACACCGGCTTCCCGGAGGACGACAATGACAACGACGGCACGGCACGCCGCCTCCGCTGGAAATGGTTTTTTTGGGGTTTAATACTGTATCTCGAATCCTCGATCATATGAATATACATTCGCAGTGTGACTGAATGAAAGATATGGTTTGAACGAACTTGCGTTTTTCTCTCTTAATGTATAGACTTATCAAATGATTTTCTTTTGAAAAATCATCAATGGTTTTTAAATATAAAACACTCATCGCAAACGTTTTAGTTAGAACACCCGGATGCAAACCGACAGCTTCCCCAGGAAGCCAAGGGAAAATGTGCCGAGCAGGATTTCTGCATCCCTTCAACGCAAACGGTTGTTTTGCATGACCTGTGTGCATCCACGTACAAACAATTGGGTAGGATTTGCATATCTGTCATTTTGCGTATGTTGCCATTTGCCAAACTGGAAAGATTGACATTTTTTTATCTAGTAACATTGCCATTTGTCAACCTTGTAACACTGCGATTTGTCAAAATATGCAGCTAAAAATCACTTGCACTATCTAATTTTTGCAACTAAAATCACTAGCACTGTTCATATGGACACCACTAGCAGGCATGAGTTGATGGACGCATATGCAAATGTACCATTGATTACATACAAGAAGTCATCAGCCCACAACAACAACGAGGATACACGTTGGATTATAGATCATTTCCAACAAAACATTCTAGTAAAGTTTTTCTGACACAACAAATAACAAAGCGATGAAATGAAATGAACTTCAGCTCAACCACTTGTCGGCGTTGGAAACGCTTGCTTTGAACCAGAAGTGATTCTCTGGGAAGGGCCAGCTACTGTCAATCTCGAGACCAACGCACGACTGATCATCCAGGCTGAAGCGGCCTATGTCAGGACCCATATTGAGAAGGTAGGGAAGCATAGCAATGTCCGAGGTATAGATACAGTTGCTTCTCATAAATGGTAGTAACGTTGTGTCAACAGCAGCTGGATCGCCTTCCACCATCATTGGATAGTTTTGTTCAAGGAAGAGCGAGTTTCCTCCAAGACTTTCAATACTGAACCAGGGAGAAGATGTTGGCGCTAGTACACTAGTATCCATCCTGAATACCCTGCAACGGATGTTGGAATAGGTCCGGAGAGTGCAACCATGCGAGACAACACCTGCTTCCTTAGTAACATCAGCAGTGCCCTGTATACTGACAAGAAGAGGTGATCCATCGAAATAAGTTGTCAGGCGCCACTGAGTATATGGGTCCAGCTCGTCCTCATGCTCGTGATCATCAGCATCGTCATCTCCCCCTTGGTTATAAAAAATTCAATTATAGGTGGTGGAATGTTCACAGGACCATGGAAACACAAGAAGGTTAATTAATTAGTAAAGGGAAACTAGCTAATCCGCATGCATGTGGATGAAACAATTATAATTATGGTGGAAGACAAACGTACCGAAAGCATGATGATTCCATGCAAAAACAGTGCCAGGAGTGGTGGCAGCAAACACAAGACCCTTGTATTGAATTGCATCACAGTACTCATCCATGTACAAAAATTGATTTTTGAGCAATATCCATCGAGGCGCGGAAGTAAGGAAGGCAACAAGCTTGTCGAAGATAGCAACAACTTCATAGTTCGAGTAATCCCAATAGCGGCTGGGAACTCGACAAATTGCTATCTTCCGTAGACGACAGTCACCATGATCATATTTGAACTCACGTAGAATACCGGTGTACTCAACCTCTGGGCAGTTGTCTGAGATTTTTGGAAGTGGAACCCGGTGACGAGTGTGCACATTCACAAGTTCCCACTCGCAGTTGTACCCAATATAAACAACCCAATCTCCATTTGCGCCTGCCCAAGCCTTGCCCTCAAACGATGGCATCTTAATATCATACGTATCATTATCAAGCGGCATCAACTTGCACAAGGCGAGGCTTCCCTCGTCCCCGCGCCAGTCAGCAGGGTCACGGTGAAGAAGATAGGGGAGATCAAACCGCTCCTGGACCCTTGGGTTCCTTGTAATGATGTTATTAGTTGAGTCGAGAATGGTCTTAAACGAACCTGTCATGCTAGCCGAGGTGATGACGTCGCACCAATCAATGAGTTCCTCCACCACGTCATCTTTCAGATCGGGGCAAGAATAACGGGGTCGTTTCCGGCCTGTTCCCTCCATGGAGAAGATGATCGAACAATGGCAGAAGGAAGGGTGAAGGCAAATGGAGGGAGGAAGAGCGTGCGACAGTAGTTCCAAATCGAGAGGGAAAGGCGAAAAGGCGATGGACGGTTGCCACGGTACACGAAGAGGGCCTGGGGAGCGAACGGTTGCCACAGAGGTCACACACTGACGACAAGGGCCGAGTGAACCGCATGCGTATATCGCACACACCTTGATCTGGCTGACCATTTCTTTTGTGTTGCCTAATCACAAACAGGTCATCCGAGTGAACCGTATGCTGTATATCGCACACACCTTCATCTGGCTGCCCGTTTCTTTTGTGTTGCCTAATCACAAACAGTTCATCCAAGTGAACCGTATGCTGTGTATTGCACACGCCTTCATCTGGCTTCCCGTTTCTTTTGTTCCTCCTCATCACAAACAGTTAATTGAACTGAACCGTATGCCCTTCATCACACACGCAACTGAAACCTGAACCGTGTTTGATGCATCCGTCATCGCAAACGTTTTATACATTTCTGATGGTTTTCATACAGCACCATTTGCGACTATTGCATAGCACAAAGTTTCTCGAAGGGTCTCTGATCGTAGTGTCGCGTTAGCAGCATCCTACAGTAGTGGTGGCTATATCATTCAACTTAGCAAGATGTGCCACAACAGTTTCAGTTTCATAACCATGGAAAGGATCAGATTCAACCAAAGTAATTAACTCTGGGTCGACAGAGAATTCATAATCCTTATCATCAATAAAGATAGGTGAAGTAGCAAACTTAGGATCACATTTCATTCTAGCATTCAGAGATTTTTCTTTATACTTGCATAATAATTTCTCTAGATCATCTCTATCCTTACAAGCAAGAATATCTCTAGTTGCTTCTTCACTCATAACATAGCCTTCCGGTACCTTAGGCAATTCATATCTAGCAAGGCTAGTTCTAGCAGGTGTTTCAGGAGTTTCAGTTTCAAGCTCATCATCAGATTCAACATCATGTTGTATAACTCTAGCAATTTGTTCATCAAGAAAATCACCAAGTGGCACATCATCATTATCAAGCAAGGTACTAGCATCATCATAAGAACTATCCATAGCAGAAGTAGCATCATCAATAACTTGCAATATATTAGAATTGATAGCATGTGGTGGTGTTGCAAGTTTACTCTTAACAGAAGGTGAATCTAAAGCAGAACTGGATGGCAGTTCCTTACCTCCCCTCGTCCTTGCGGGAAATATCTTAGTCTTAGGATCCTTCAGATTCTTCATAGTGATAAATTGATAATAATCCCAAGTGACTCAACAAATATAGCTATGTTCCCTGGCAACGGCGCCAGAAAAAAGGTCTTGATAACCCACAAGTATAGGGGATCGCAATAATTTTCGAGGGTAGAGTATTCAACCTAAATTTATAGATTCAACACAAGGGGAGCCAAAGAATATTTGAAGGTATTAGCAGCTGGGTTGTCAATTCAACCACACCTGGAGATTAATTATCTGCAGCAAAGTGATCAGTAGCAAAGTAGTTTGGTAGTTTTGATAGTAGTGACAGCAGCAACGGTAACAGTAACAGTGATAGCAGTAATTTGTAGCAAGTGTAACAGTGATGATAGCAGTAGTAATGTAGCAAGATCAATAAGGATAAATTCGTAGGCATTGGATTGGTGACTCGTTGGATGATATTCATCATGTAACAGTTATAACCTAGGGAGATACGGCACTAGCTCCAGTTCATCGATATAATGTAGGCATGTATTCCGTAAATAGTCATACGTGCTTTATTAAAAGAACTTACATGACATCTTCCCGTGGCAGCGGGGTCCATATTGGAAACTACGGGATATTAAGGCCTCCTTTTAATAGAGAACTGGAACAAAGCATTAACACATAGTGAATACATGAACTCCTCAAACTACGGTCATCACCGGGAGTGGGCCCGGTTGTTGTCACTTCGGGGTTGCCGGATCATAACATGTAGTAGGTGACTATAACTTGCAAGATCGAATCTAAAACATGAATATAATGATGAATTTATAAACGGTTAAGATCTGAGTTCATGGCACCCGGGTCCAAAGTGACAAGCATTAAGCATGGCAAAGTCATAGCAACATCAATCTAAGAACATAGTGGATACTAGGGATCAGGCCCTAACAAAACTAACTCGATTACATGATAAATATCATCCAACTCCTCACCGACCAGCGAGCCTACGAAGGAATTACTCACTCCCGGTGGGGAGCATCATGGAATTGGCGATGGAGATTGGTTGGTGATGACGAAGAACGAAGACCCCCCTCCTCCGGAGCCCCAAACAGACTCCAGATCTGCCCTCTCGAGGAAGAACAAGGCTTGGCGGCGGCTCCATTTCGTGAAACGCGATAATTCTTTCTCCCTGATTTTTTTCTGGAAATATGTGATTTTATAGTATCAGAGGAATCGTCAGCGGGGCCACCAGGTGGGTACAACCCACCCGGGCACGCCAGGAGAGGGGGACACTCCCTGGTGGGTTGTGCCCAACCAGGGGCCCCTCTCTGGTGGGTCTTGGCTCCAGAAATTCTTATTATTGATATAAAAAAATCCCCGCAAAGTTTCGTTCCATTCCGAGAACTTTTATTTCTGCACAAAAACAACACCATGGTAGTTCTGCTGAAAACAGCCTCAGTCCGGGGTTAATTTCATTCAAATCATGCAAATTAGAGTCCAAAACAAGAGGAAAAGCGTGAGAAAAAGTAGATACGTTGGAGACATATCAAGCCGCGGCGAGGGTCTTCTCCCTGGCCTGTAGCCGGGCCTTCTCCTCGGAGACAAGCTTGGTGTGGGACGCCTGGGCCGTCTCTGTCTCTTCCTTTAGCTTCCCCAGGCGGCTCCGCTCTGCGGCCTGTTCCTGGGCCGTCTGCTCCAGCTTGGCGTCGCGATCGGCGAGCGCGGTCTCCCAGGCCTTTGAGCTCCTCATCCTGCTCCTGAAGCCGACGGGTGCGGGCGGCATGCTCTTCGCGAAGGGCCTTCAGCTCGGCTTCCACCATGCTGCAGCGTGCCTTGGCGGACACTGTGTCGACCGGCGCCGTGTCGCGAGCCACCTTGGCTTCGCCGGCCTCCTTCTTGCCCTCCGCGATAGTAGCCTTGGCCTGGCCCCAGGCCTTCCCAACGGACAAGTCGTCCTGGAGCCACCCCGAGATCAGCCCCAGATGCCCCGTCACCACGCACCGGTCGGCGCCCTGGAGATCGGTCCGGAGCCGGTCCAGCGTGGTGTAGGCCTCCTCCAAAGCACCGGGAATGGCAGAGGAGCCATGGTCCGCCAGCGCGAGGGCTCGGAGAGGAGGTGGCACCGGCGCCTGGACTGGCGCCGCTGCAGCAGCAAGGGCGGCAGGGGGCTCCGGTGCCCTCAAACCCCTCATGGGTGCATCAGGGACGGGCGCCCCCGGAATCTGCTGGGCCACGGAAGCGGTCTCCTCCTAAGGCTTTGCCACCAAGCTCCGAGGGGCCCGTTCCGTCATGGGTGAACGCGAGGCGGCCTCTTCCGCCCGCGCCAGGGTTGCCGCGGCCACGGCAGGTCGCGTGGCCTCGGAGGCCCTGGCCTCCTCCTTCCTCTTCTTCACCACGGGCTTCAGCCTGGCCACCAGGAGGAGAATATCGTGGGCATGGCATTAGGGATGGAACGCAAAAACAAGGATCAGACGGGTGCACGACGATTGGCTTTGTAACGGCGGCGACAGACGACGAGGCAGGGGCATCGCCCCGGGGAAGCGACGCCGCCTCGACCTTCTTCAGGGTCGCCCGGCTCAGCCTCCGCATGGGGGGTTCCCCCGGACCTCGTAGCGACCCCGGGGGAGCGCGGGGAACCCTCGACCAAGTACTCGCTGGTGTCGTCGTCGGAGAAATCGTGGAGGAGCTCGCTCTGCAATGGAGGAGAATTCTACCCCACCTCTTCCACGGTCGCCTCCGTGTCCTCCTCGTAGCCCTCGCTGGAGGACACCGGCACCGGGGAGTTGGGGAGCTTGGGCGGCATGAGGCCCAGCTTGTTGAAGGCAGGCATGGCGCCGGCCACCTCCGCCCCGTCGTCGCGGCGGTACAACGGAAGGTAGGCTGCCGGGAGGCCGCCTGGATCCTTTTCAAGCAAGGTACGCACGGCCTTGCCAAGCTCCCCGCTCGTCAGGCTCCCCCAGCGGTGCCGGAGGTCGTCCTCTGCGCCCTTGAGATCCCACATGGGGCGCGAATGTGCTTGGAGCGGGGCCAGGCGCTGCGTCAGAAACTCCCTGACGATCATGGCCCCCGTTAGCGCCCTGGAGTCTACGTCCGCCTGCATCAGCCTCAGGATGGGCGCCGCCCGCGGGTCAGTGAGCTTCTCATGGGCCCACTAGTCCAGCTTCTTCGGCAACCTGGTCGGTAGCTCCAGCCGAGCGTGGAGGCCCCTGGCGTCCATGTAAATCCATTTGCGCCGGAAGTCCTCCACCTTCTTCCCGGCCCTCATGAGCGCATTGCCACCGTGGGGCGCGACGAAGGAGACGCGTCCGGGGCACTGGGTCAAGTCATGCATCCGGAGGGAGAAGAAGTGGTGGAGCAGCGCAACGGAGGGCGTCACGCCCACGAACGCCTCGCAGTAGAAGGTGAAGATTGACAGAAGGAGGATGGAGTTGGGCTGGAGGTGTAGAGCATGGATCTGGTAATGGTCGAGGACGGCGAGGAAGGACCTGGATAAAGGCCGGACGAGCCCCGCGAAGATGCTGTGGAGGAAGAAGGGATAGAATGTGCCCGCCAAGGTCTCGCTTGGTGGAACCGGCCCGAAGCACTATCTCCCTCCCCTCTTGTCATTGCTCGCCGTCAGCAGGAGCATAGCGGCAAGGTGCCCCGCCTCGGTGATGGAGGAAGTGCTGAGCACCGGCGCGGGCGAGGAGGCAGAGTGCACGACCGGAGCGGCAGGCTTCGCCTCCTTGGCCGCCATCAACGAAGAGCTCGGAGGGAAGATTTAACGGATTTGGAGGCGCTCTTGGTGGGGAGAAAAGGAGATCTGGGGCAAGACGAAGAGAAGGCAATGAAGCCTCAGCGGCAAGCGCCAGCCTTTTGTCAGCCCGGGACGGTTGCCGAGGCAGCATGGGGAAGTGCAGGCGCCCACGTCCAATCAAGCGCCAGGCGTCGACCCGGTCCGCAGGCGATTGGGGCTCGCGGCGCTTTGCCCTTGCCCTTTGGCTTCGCCTCGAAGCCAAGTCCGAGCGCGCCTTGGGCCATGGGGCTACTTTCGGCATTCTGGGAACCAGGGTACCCAGACTTGCCTGCCTGCGGCCCATGGCGTGGCTCCATCAACGGCCTGGTACGGCCCATCTTCGGCATCGACAAGACAAGACCCTCGCGAGGGGCCAAGCCTCGCGAGGTGGACGGCGTCAAGACCTCCGAAGAGAGCGGCCTCGTCAGGCTGGCTCCTGAGGAGCGGAGATTCCTATGCAATTGCCCATCTCATGAGGTCCGGATGATGCAAGCCGTGACGACCAAGGCCAGGCGGGTGTCGGTGTCAAAACCGGCGGATCTCGGGTAGGGGGTCCCGAACTGTGCGTCTAAGGCGGATGGTAACAGGAGGCGGGGGACACAATGTTTACCCAGGTTCGGGCCCTCTCGATGGAGGTAATACCCTACTTCCTGCTTGATTGATCTTGATGATATGAGTATTACAAGAGTTGATCTACCACGAGATCATAGAGGCTAAACCCTAGAAGCTAGCCTATGGTATGATTGTTGTTGTCCTACGGACTAAACCCTTCGGTTTATATAGACACCGGAGGGGGCTAGGGTTACACAGAGTCGGTTACAAGGGAGGAGATCTACATATCCGTATTGCCAAGCTTGCCTTACACGCCAAGGAGAGTTCTATCCGGACACGGGACGAAGTCTTCAATCTTGTATCTTCATAGTCCAACAGTCCGGCCAAAGGATATAGTCCGGCTGTCGGAGGACCCCCTAATCCAGGACTCCCACAGTAGCCCCCGAACCAGGCTTCAATGAGGATGAGTCCGCGCGCAGATTGTCTTCGGCATTGCAAGGCGGGTTCTTCTCCAAATTCTGAATACTTGTTGAGTAGTGTCCGGCTTCTCATAAATGTTGCACTCCTTGGCTTCCGCGCCTAATAATGGCTATCTTCCATGTGTCAAGCGAATGGGAGAAGTCGGGGCATTTTTACATTTGCCACCCTAGCCATGCGAGTAAATCGTCTATTAAAGAGACGGGGATCCTCAGATCCAGATCACACCATCCTCCCATAGCGAGTATCCATCGGAGCGCACCCGGAAAAAATCCATTCCAACATGGCCGGCCGTCGCAGCAGCTCCTCTCGCACCCGTAGCCCTAAGCCCGGCAATTGGAAGAAGTGTTCGGTCCCTCACAGCCAATTAGTAGAGTTACAGACACAGGGATTTCTCCCTCCAGTGTACATGGTCCCCGTTCGAGCCGGGCTCGCCACCTATAATGGCGGGGAGCAAGCAGAGAGCTTTCCCAACCCATCCACGGGGGAGCGGGTATGCCTTGTCCCTTACTTATTAAGAGGGCTTGGATTTCCAATTCATCCATTCCTCCGCGGCCTCCTGGAGTTCTATGGCCTTCAGTTGCATAATTTTACTCCCGCCTCCATATTACACATTGCTGGCTATGTCGCCCTTTGCGAGCTGTTTCTGGGCTGCGAAGCTCATTTCGAGCTATGGAAGAGGCTATTCTGCCTCGTACCCCGTACACAGGAGGGGTCACTATACCAAGTGGGCGGAGCCGAAATATGGCGCATCGCCGGGACCGGATACCTGTCCGGTACTCCGAAGAAGACATCCGAGGACTGGCCTTCGGAGTGGTTTTATGTGGAGGACGTCCCCCTTCCGGACCCTATTCGGATGGGCTTCCCTGAGTTCGACAACGCTCCCCTGAAGAAACGCCGCAGCTGGCGCCCTCGGAGCCCCCAGGAGAAAGATAACGGAGAAGTCCTTTACTTGATGGGCCAGATAAAAACGTTGGCTCAATCAGGACTGACAATAACCGAGGTTATGTCAATATGTATAATGCGGGGGGTGCAGCCACTTCAATACCGGGGACATCCCATGTGGCACTTCAATGGAGAAGACGATGCTACCCGCTGCGGTCGTAAGGGGCCGGACTCCGTCGCTGCTCTAGCAAAGATACTGGCCGATTTATATAAGGGGGAGGAAGAGGAGTTCATCCGCATTAAGCCACGAGATGGATTCTCCATGTACAACCCTCCAAGCTGGGTGAGCCGTCACTTTTTACTCCAGACCTTCTCGCATTCTTTGTCATAAATATTTACCTTGCTATTTCATAGCAGGAGTTGCGAAAAGCTGGGAGGGAGGTCCACAGCCTGCCTCCACAACCAGAGGACCCTGACCGGGCCCTCGACCCCGGACTCGAAGAGGATCCGGACATATTTGTGGAGCTGATTGACAGGACGTTCTATCAATTGAGCTGCGATGATGCCATGGTGGCCATTATAGCCGATTATCCTGTACTGCTCCCTGCGTCACATGTAAGTAAAACCGGAGTCCCAACTTCCGAGAAGGATCCCCTCTTCTGCACTTCACCTATTTGTTGGGGAACGTAGTAATTTCAAAAAATTTCCAACGCACACGCAAGATCATGGTGATGCATAGCAACGAGAGGGGAGAGTGTTGTCCACGTACCCTTATAGACCGATAGCGGAAGCGTTAACACAACGCGGTTGATGTAGTCGTACGTCTTCACGATCCGACCGATCAAGTACCGAACGTACGGCACCTCCGAGTTCAGCACACGTTCAGCTCGATGACGTCCCTCGAACTCCGATCCAGCCGAGTGTTGAGGGAGAGTTTCGTCAGCACGACGGCGTGCTGGCGATGATGATGTTCTACCGACGCAGGGCTTCGCCTAAGCACCGCTACGATATTATCGAGGTGTAATATGGTGGAGGGGGGCACCGCACACGGCTAAGAGATCAATGATCAATTGTTGTGTCTATGGGGTGCCCCCCTGCCCCCGTATATAAAGGAGCAAGGGGGGAGGCGGCCGGCCTAGGAGTAGGGCGCGCCAAGGGGGGAGTCCTACTCCCACCGGGAGTAGGACTCCTCCTTTCCTTGTTGGAATAGGAGAAGGGAAGGGAGAAGGAGAAAGAAGGAAGGGGCGCCCCCCTCCCTAGTCCAATTCGGACTAGTCCATGGGGAGGGGTGCGGCCACCCTTTGGGGCCTTTCTCTCCTTTCCCGTATGGCCCATTAAGGCCCAATACGAATTCCCGTAACTCTCCGGTACTCCAAAAAATACCCGAATCACTCGGAACCTTTCCGAAGTCCGAATATAGTCGTCCAATATATTGATCTTTACGTCTCGGCCATTTCAAGACTCCTCGTCATGTCCCCGATCTCATCCGGGACTCCGAACTCCTTCGGTACATCAAAACACATAAACTCATAATATAACCGTCATCGTAACGTTAAGCGTGCGGACCCTACCGGTTCGAGAACTATGTAGACATGACCGAGACACCTCTCCGGTCAATAACCAATAGCGGAACCTGGATGCTCATATTGGCTCCCACATATTCTACGAAGATCTTTATCGGTCAGACCGCATAACAACATACGTTGTTCCCTTTGTCATCGGTATGTTACTTGCCCGAGATTCGATCGTCGGTATCTCGATACCTAGTTCAATCTCGTTACCGGCAAGTCTCTTTACTCGTTCCGTAATACATCATTCCGCAACTAACTCATTAGTTACAATGCTTGCAAGGCTTATAGTGATGTGCATTACTGAGTGGGCCCAGAGATACCTCTCCAACAATCGGAGTGACAAATCCTAATCTCGAAATACGCCAACCCAACAAGTACCTTCGGAGACACCTGTAGAGCACCTTTATAATCACCCAGTTACGTTGTGACGTTTGGTAGCACACAAAGCGTTCCTCCGATAAACGGGAGTTGCATAATCTCATAGTCATAGGAACATGTATAAGTCATGAAGAAAGCAATAGCAACATACTAAACGATCGAGTGCTAAGCTAACGGAATGGGTCAAGTCAATCACATCATTCTCCTAATGATATGATCCCGTTAATCAAATGACAACTCATGTCTATGGCTAGGAAACATAACCATCTTTGATCAACGAGCTAGTCAATAGAGGCATACTAGCGACACTCTGTTTGTCTATGTATTCACACATATATCAAGTTTCCGGTTAATACAATTCTAGCATGAATAATAAACATTTATCATGATATAAGGAAATAAATAATAACTTTATTATTGCCTCTAGGGCATATTTCCTTCAGTCTCCCACTTGCACTAGAGTCAATAATCTAGTTCACATCGCCATGTGATTTAACATCAATAGTTCACATCACTATGTGATTAACACCCATAGTTCACATTGTCATGTGACCAACACCCAAAGGGTTTACTAGAGTCAATAATCTAGTTCACATCGCTATGTGATTAACACCCAAAGAGTACTAAGGTGTGATCATGTTTTGCTTGTGAGATAATTTTAGTCAACGGGTCTGTCACATTCAGATCCGTAAGTATTTTGCAAATTTCTATGTCTACAATGCTCTGCAAGGAGCTATTCTAGCTAATTGCTCCCACTTTTAATATATATCTAGACCGAGACTTAGAGTCATCTAGATTAGTGTCAAAACTTGCATCGACGTAACCCTTTACGACGAACCTTTTGTGACTTCCATAATCGAGAAACATATCCTTATTCCAATAAGGATAATTTTGACCGCTGTCCAGTGATCTACTCCTAGATCACTATTGTACTCCCTTGCCAAAATCAGTGTAGGGTATGCAATAGATCTAGTACACAGCATGACATATTTTATAGAACCTATGGCTAGGCATAGGGAATGACTTTCATTCTCTTTCTATCTTCTGCCGTGGTCTGGCTTTGAGTCTTACTCAATTTCACACCTTGTAACACAGGCAAGAAACTCTTTCTTTGACTGTTCCATTTTGAACCACTTCAAAATCTTGTTAAGGTATGTACTCATTGAAAAAACTTATCAAGCGTCTTGATCTATCTCTATAGATCTTGATGCTCAATATGTAAGCAGCTTCACCAAAGGTCTTTCTTTGAAAAACTCCTTTCAAACATTCCTTTATGCTTTGCAGAATAATTCTACATTATTTCCGATCAACAATATGTCATTCACATATACTTATCGGAAATGATGTAGTGCTCCCACTCACTTTCTTGTAAATACAGGCTTCACCGCAAGTCTGTATAAAACTATATCCTTTGATCAACTTATCAAAGTGTATATTCCAACTCCGAGATGCTTGCACCAGTCCATAGATGGATCGCTGGAGCTTGCATATTTTGTTAGCACCTTTAGGATTGACAAAACCTTCTGGTTGCATCATATACAACTCTTCTTTAATAAATCCATTAAGGAATGCAGTTTTGTTTATCCATTTGCCAGATTTCATAAAATACGGCAATTGCTAACATGATTCGGACAGACTTAAGCATAGATACGAGTGAGAAGCTCTCATCGTAGTCAACACCTTAAACTTGTCGAAAACCTTTTTGCGACAATTCTAGCTTTGTAGATAGTAACACTACTATCAGCGTCCATCTTCCTCTTGAAGATCCATTTAATCTCAATGGCTCGCCGATCATTGGGCAAGTCAATCAAAGTCCATACTTTGTTCTCATACATGGTCCCATCTCAGATTCATGGCCTCAAGCCATTTTGCGGAATCTGGGCTCACCATCGCTTCTTCATAGTTCGAAGGTTCGTCATGGTCAAGTAACATGACCTCCAGAACTGGATTACCGTACCACTCTGGTGCGGATTTCATTCTGGTTGACCTACGAGGTTCGGTAGTAACTTGATCTGAAGTTACATGATCATCATCATTAGCTTCCTCACTAATTGGTGTAGGAGTCACAGGAACAGATTTCTGTGATGAACTACTTTCCAATAAGGGAGCAGCTACAGTTACCTCATCAAGTTCTACTTTCCTCCCACTCACTTATTTCGAGAGAAACTCCTTCTCTAGAAAGGATCCATTCTTAGCAACGAATGTCTTGCCTTCGGATCTGTGATAGAAGGTGTACCCAACTGTCTCCTTTGGGTATCCTATGAAGACACATTTCTCCAATTTGGGTTTGAGCTTATCAGGATGAAACCTTTTCACATAAGCATCGCAACCCCAAACTTTAAGAAACGACAACTTTGGTTTCTTGCCAAACCGCAGTTCATAAGATGTCGTCTCAACGGATTTAGATGGTACCCTATTTAACGTGAATGCAGTTGTCTCTAATGCATAACCCCAAAACGATAGTGGTAGATCGGTAAGAGACATCATATATCGCACCATATCTAATAAAGTACGGTTACGATGTTTGGACACACCATTACACTGTGGTGTTCCGGGTGGCGTGAGTTGCGAAACTATTCCGCATTGTTTCAAATGAAGACCAATCTCATAACTCAAATATTCTCCTCCACGATCAGATCGTAGAAATTTTATTTTCTTGTTACGATGATTTTCAACTTCACTCTGAAATTCTTTGAACTTTTCAAATGTTTCAGACTTATGTTTCATTAAGTAGATATACCCATATCTGCTCAAATCATCTGTGAAGGTCAGAAAATAATGATACCCGCTACGAGCCTCAACACTCATCGGATCGCATACATCAGTATGTATGATTTCCAACAAATCTGTTGATCTCTCCATAGTTCCGGAGAACGGCGTATTAGTCATCTTGCCCATGAGGCACGGTTCGCAAGCATCAAGTGATTCATAATCAAGTGATTCCAAAATCCCATCAGTATGGAGTTTCTTCATGCGCTTTACACCAATATGACCTAAATGGCAGTGCCACAAATAAGTTGCACTATCATTATTAACTTTGCATCTTTTGGCTTCATTATTATGAATATGTGTATCACTACGATCGAGATCCAACAAACCATTTTATTGGGTGTATGACCATAGAAGGTTTTATTCATGTAAACAGAACAACAATTATTCTCTAATTTAAATGAATAACCGTATTGCAACAAACATGATCAAATCATATTCATGCTCAACGCAAACACCAAATAACACTTATTTAGTTTCAACACTAATCCCGAAAGTATAGGGAGTGTGCGATGATGATCATATCAATCTTGGAACTACTTCCAACACACATCGTCACCTCGCCTTTTACTAGTCTCTTTTTATTCTGCAACTCCCGTTTCGAGTTACTAGTCTTAGCAACTGAACCAGTATCAAATACCGAGGGGTTGCTATAAACACTAGTAAAGTACACATCAATAACATGTATATCCAATATACCTTTGTTCACTTTGCCATCCTTCTTATCCACCAAATAGTTGGGGTAGTTCCGCTTCCAGTGACCAGTCCCTTTGCAGTAGAAGCACTTAGTCTCAGGCTTAGGACCAGACTTAGGCTTCTTCACTTGAGCAGCAACTTGCTTGCCGTTCTTCTTGAAGTTCCCCTTCTTCCCTTTGCCCTTTTCTTGAAACTAGTGGTCTCGTCAACCATCAACACTTGATGTTTTTCTTGATTTCTACCTTCGTCGATTTCAGCATCACGAAGAGCTCGGGAATTACTTTCGTCATCCCTTGCATACTATAGTTCATCACGAAGTTCTACTAACTTGGTGATGGTGACTAGAGAATTCTGTCAATCACTATTTTATCTGGAAGATTAACTCCCACTTGATTCAAGCGATTGTAGTACTCAGACAATCTGAGCACATGCTCACTGCTTGAGCTATTCTCCTCCATCTTTTAGCTATATAACTTGTTTGGAGACTTCATATCTCTCAACTCGGGTATTTGCTTGAAATATTAACTTCAACTCCTGGAACATCTCATATGGTCCATGACGTTCAAAAACGTCTTTGAAGTCCCGATTCTAAGCCGTTAAGCATGGTGCACTAAACTATCAAGTAGTCATCATATTGAGCTAGCCAAACGTTCATAACGTCTGCATCTGCTCCTGCAATAGGTCTGTCACCTAGCGGTGCATCAAGGACATAATTCGTCAAGCTTAACCTGAGTATTCCGCGTGTGCAACTGTTTTGCACCGGTTGTATTTGAATGTAGAACCTATCACACCCGATCATCACGTGGTGTCTCAGCACGAAGAACTTTTGCAACAGTGCATACTCAGGGAGAACACTTTATCTTGAAATTTTAGTGAGAGATCATCTTATAATGCTACCGTCAATCAAAGCAAGATAAGATGCATAAAAGATAAACATCACATGCAATCAATATAAGTGATATGATATGGCCATCATCATCTTGTGCTTGTGATCTTCATCTCCGAAGCACCATCATGATCACCATCGTCACCGGCGCGACACCTTGATCTCCATCGTAGCATCGTTGTCGTCTCGCCAACCATTTCTTTTACGACTATCGCTACCGCTTAGTGATAAAGTAAAACAATTACATGGCGATTGCATTTCATACAATAAAGCGACAACCATATGGCTCCTGCCAGTTGCCGATAACTCGGTTACAAAACATGATCATCTCATACAATAAAATATAGCATCATGTCTTGACCATATCACATCACAACATGCCCTGCAAAAAAAAGTTAGACGTCCTCTACTTTGTTGTTGTAAGTTTTACGTGGCTGCTACGGGCTTAGCAAGAACCGTTCTTACCTACGCATCAAAACCACAACGATAGTTTGTCAAGTTGGTGTTGTTTTAACCTTCGCAAGGACCGGGCGTAGCCACACTCGGTTCAACTAAAGTGAGAGAGACAGACACCCGCCAGTCACCTTTAAGCAACGAGTGCTCGCAACGGTGAAACCAGTCTCGCGTAAGCGTACGCGTAATGTCGGTCCGGGCCGCTTCATCTCACAATACCGCTGAACCAAAATATGACATGCTGGTAAGCAGTATGACTTATATCGCCCACAATTCACTTGTGTTCTACTCGTGCATATAACATCAACGCATAAAACCAGGCTCGGATGCCACTGTTGGGGAACGTAGTAATTTCAAAAAAATTCCTACGCACACGCAAGATCATAGTGATGCATAGCAACGAGAGGGGAGAGTGTTGTCCACGTACCCTCGTAGACCGATAGCGGAAGCGTTAACACAACGCGGTTGATGTAGTCGTACGTCACCTCCGAGTTCAGCACACGTTCAGCTCGATGACGTCCCTCGAACTCCGATCCAGCCGAGTGTTGAGGGAGAGTTTCGTCAGCACGACGGCGTGCTGACGATGATGATGTTCTACCGACGCAGGGCTTCGCCTAAGCACCGCTACGATATTATCGAGGTGTAATATGATGGAGGGGGGCACCGCACACGGCTAAGAGATCAATGATCAATTGTTGTGTCTATGGGGTGCCCCCTGCCTCCGTATATAAAGGAGCAAGGGGGGAGGCGGCCGGCCTAGGAGTAGGGCGCGCCAAGGGGGGAGTCCTACTCCCACCGGGAGTAGGACTCCTCCTTTCCTTGTTGGAATAGGAGAAGGGAAGGGAGAAGGAGAAAGAAGGAAGGGGGCGCCCCCCTCCCTAGTCCAATTCGGACTAGTCCATGGGGAGGGGTGCGGCCACCCTCTGGGGCCTTTCTCTCCTTTCCCGTACGGCCCATTAAGGCCCAATACGAATTCCCGTAACTCTCCGGTACTCCGAAAAATACCCGAATCACTCGGAACCTTTCCGAAGTCCGAATATAGTCGTCCAATATATCGATCTTTATGTCTCGTCCATTTCGAGACTCCTCGTCATGTCCCCGATCTCATCCGGGACTCCGAACTCCTTCGGTACATCAAAACACATAAACTCATAATATAACCGTCATCGTAACGTCAAGCGTGCGGACCCTACGGGTTCGAGAACTATGTAGACATGACCGAGACACCTCTCCGGTCAATAACCAATAGCGGAACCTGGATGCTCATATTGGCTCCCACATATTCTACGAAGATCTTTATCGGTCAGACCGCATAACAACATACGTTGTTCCCTTTGTCATCGGTATGTTACTTGCCCGAGATTCGATCGTCGGTATCTCGATACCTAGTTCAATCTCGTTGCCGGCAAGTCTCTTTACTCGTTCCGTAATACATCATTCCACAACTAACTCATTAGTTACAATGCTTGCAAGGCTTATAGTGATGTGCATTACTGAGTGGGCCCAGGGATACCTCTCCGACAATCGGAGTGACAAATCCTAATCTCGAAATACGCCAACCCAACAAGTACCTTCGGAGACACCTGTAGAGCACCTTTATAATCACCCAGTTATGTTGTGACGTTTGGTAGCACACAAAGCGTTCCTCCGGTAAACGGGAGTTGCATAATCTCATAGTCATAGGAACATGTATAAGTCATGAAGAAAGCAATAGCAACATACTAAACGATCGAGTGCTAAGCTAACGGAATGGGTCAAGTCAATCACATCATTCTCCTAATGATATGATCCCGTTAATCAAATGACAACTCATGTCTATGGCTAGGAAACATAACCATCTTTGATCAACGAGCTAGTCAAGTAGAGGCATACTAGTGACACTCTGCTTGTCTATGTATTCACACATGTATCAAGTTTCCGGTTAATACAATTCTAGCATGAATAATAAACATTTATCATGATATAAGGAAATAAATAATAACTTTATTATTGCCTCTAGGGCATATTTCCTTCACTATTGCACACATATGGTGTCTTACAGGGAAGGCCCTAGGGACGCCATGCCGAACCCGCAGTGACTTACCAACAAGGGGCACCGAAGTCGGGTAGGCTTAAAAGGTAGGCGGTCAGGACTGAGACGTCGTTGCAGAGGTATGAAATAAAACCCCGCTCCATGGTTGTCGTCTTTTAAAATATAATAACGTCCATGTTTCTTAGTAGGAAAAACGCTCGCCGGACTATATCCGGAGAGGTTGCCGATCACGCCTCCACCAGTCGGGCTCCAGGGCCGGACATAGAGGCGGACGCTAACATGGGACGACGCCGGATGTTCCTCCTACAGAGGATGTGGATAGGCTATCCGCTACAAATTCCGAAGTGGAGAGCGCCATGAATCACAGGCGTCGTTGGGCCGTACTTCGTGACGCTTGTTTCTCGCAAGAGGCGTTCGATGCCTTCAATTCAGGAGACGCGTACATTCGAGCTGCTCAAAATGGTCTTGCCAGAGCCACGGACCAGTATGTAAAGGATATACGGGTAAAAAAATCTGATAATTATATATATCAGTAGCCCCTGTGACTTGAAACAGTTGACACAACTGATTTAAGGATCATTATTTGTGCAGGTTCTTACAGAGAAGAATACCCAATTGTCTCAAGAGCTGGAAGAGTGCAAAGCCCAGCTACGGGCCGCAGTTGCCGCGCTGAAGGAGTCTGAGAAGGCCCCCTCTGGTAACACTTGTCTCTATTGCAAAGAATGACAGGTACCAGATAGTATGCGGCATGCATGTAAATCTAACAATAGATTCTGCAGATGACTCCAGAGTGAATCCGGAGGTCGTGATAGGGAATGAGCCGCATGCCCAACGACAGCTAAAGGCTGGTGAGCGCGTGCTTAAAAAGGTTAGGCGGGAGAAAAACAATCTCCAAGATGCCAATATCCAGCTGGGTGTGGAACTGAAAGATGTTCGGGCCCAGCTTGTTGACTCCGTAAAGGAGAATAAGAGGCTTCGACGCGGCATTTTCAGTAAGTGCTTGAACGAACTTTTAAAGAGTTCGGCAAAGAAACCGGCTAACAGAGTTATATCTGCAGGTATGCTAACGGGTCGTCCCGAGGAGGAGATGCCCGGGTCTACGGGTGATCTTCTACCAGAGCTCTCACAACTGCACGAACAAGTTCGGCAGGTGATGCAGGGCATTGCCCAAGCCTTGTGGCCATCCGTCTCCCTGCCAGGAGGCATGGGGGAGCTTGTAGAGAAGCTCAAGGGAGCGCGGTGGCGCTTCCGAGTATGGAAGATATCAGCCTGCCAACAAGGTGCGAGGGAAGCCTGGGCCATGGTGAAGACGCGGTATACCAAGGCTGACCCTAACCACATGGCCGAGGTCGGACCTGTGGGGCCTGATGGGAAGTAGATCCCCGTCAGTTTGGTGTATGACCAAGTAGAATTAGCCGCAAAGTATCCCCAACAGGATTGTAGGCTAGACAGCCTGTTGGATGGTATAGAAGAAGAACTTAGTCAGTCTAAGTGACTGTGTACTTCAAGTGACATATATTGTCCCTAGCCGGATTGTAAATCATTTGTCATGGCGGACCTTTTCGCTTCGACCTCTGGACCCGATAGTCTGGAGTGTATCCGAATACCCGCTCAGTTATGTAAAAACCGGGGTACGCGTGGAAACCAGGCATAGGGGTCATAAGTGCTTGAACAGACAAGTACCCAACTAGCTATGTTATATTACATGGATAGTAAGAAACATCTTCTAGGGAGAATAGTTCCGTTAAGGGTTCCTTTCCCTCGGTACGCATGCCCTAATGTGCATGTCCGAACTGCGAAAAAAGACGCAGGCTATAAACATCTGGGGGCATGTATTAAAATAAATAAAAGTCATCTTTTGTTCACCGACCGAGTATTCCCTTAAGAACGCTAGCTTTCGGCTTCACCCAGTCTAAGGTACACATCCGGCTGACCCGGCAGTAACAATCGCAGAGGTGCTCCCCTTATGCCCTAGCCGAATTAACGGTAACGTAGGGCATAAACACAAGAGCCAGGCAACCCAGCTTGGCCAAAACTTAAGTCATATCGATGCATATAATGGCGAAAAAAGGTACATGTGGAAGAGTAACACATGTGTGGGGCATAGAGCCCGGAAAATAGTTATATTAAGCTTCTGTATAAAAAGCCCCCAGGTATAATGAGCGCGGTTAGCACGTCAAGATTGTGTAGTCAAGACACAATTTAGCCTTTTAAGGCCTTGAAGAAAAAGGAAAAAAGAAAGAGATAAAAGACAGATAACGGATATGTAAAAAATTGACGGAGGTAAGGAGACGAACATAGAGTCCGGCACTAGGCGTAGAACCTTCAGAGTCTGGCTGCGTTCCATGGGTTTGGTTCGAGTCGATTGTCCGATGCATCCCACAGACGGTACGCTCCACCGGTCAGAACTTGGTCAATAATGAAGGGACCTGCCCATTTGGGCTTGAGCTTGTTCTTTTTCTTCTTCGGTAGGCGTAGAACGAGTTCGCCAACGTTATAGGTTTTGGCCCGTACTTCTCTGCTTTGATACCTTCGAGCCTGTTGCTGATAGAATGCGGAACGGGCTTTTGCCACGTCACGCTCCTCCTCTAGGGCATCCAAACTGTCCTGTCGATCAAGCTCGGCTTTTTTCTCTTCATACATGCGCACTCGAGGTGAGTCATGAATTATGTCGCAGGGCAGTACCGCCTCTGCGCCGTACACCATAAAAAACGGTGTGTATCCGGTAGTGCGATTCGGCGTGGTCCGCAGCCCCCATAGTACGGAGTCGAGCTCCTCTACCCAGTGCGTGTTTGATTCCTTTAAGGACCGCACTAATCTGGGTTTAATGCCGTTCATGATAAGACCATTTGCTCGCTCGACTTGACCGTTAGTTTGCGGGTGATAGACAGAAGCATAATCGAGCTTGATGCCCATGTTGTTGCACCAAAGTTTTACCTCGTCGGCTGTAAAGTTCAAGCCGTTATCGGTGATGATGCAGTGGGGGACGCCATAACGGTGTACAACCCCAGATATGAAGTCTATCACCGGTCCGGATTCGGCCGTTTTAACTGGTTTGGCTTCTATTCATTTGGTGAATTTATCCACCATGACCAATAAGTATTTTTTCTTATGGCCTCCCCCTTTGAGGGGTCCGACCATATCAAGCCCCCAGACCGCAAAGGGCCAAGTAATGGGGATTGTTTGGAGAGCGGTAGGCGGCATATGGCTTTGGTTTGCAGAAGCTGGCAACCGACGCAACGTTGGACAAGGTCCTGTGCGTCTGCTCGGGCCGTCGGCCAGTAGAAACCTGTACGGAAGGCCTTGCTTACAAGGGCCCGAGCTGCGGCGTGGTGCCCGCCAAGTCCAGCATGAATTTCTGCCAAAAGTTTCCGCCCTTCCTCTTCGGAGATGCACCTTTGAAGGACTCCGGTAGCGCTTTTCTTATAAAGCTCTCCCTCATGGACCTTGTAGGCTTTAGACCGCCGCACAATGCAACGTGCCTCGTTTGGGTCCTCAGGTAGTTCCTGCCTAGTTAGGTAGGCCAGGAAGGGTTCTGTCCACGGGGCGATGACAGCCATAATCACGTGGGCGGAGGGTGTTATTTCGGTGGCGGAGCCTCCGATTACGTCAGAGTGTTTGGTATCTGGTGTTGTGGCCAAGTCCGGACTGTTGTTGCCGGTCTCTCCTTCCCATACCATGGATGGCTTAAACAGCCTTTCCAAGAAGATATTGGGTGGGACAGGGTCGCGCTTAGCACCGATGCGGGCGAGGATGTCCGCCGCTTGATTGTTTTCTCGGACCACATGGTGGAATTCGAGCCCCTCGAACCGAGCTGACATTTTGAGGACGGCGTTGCGGTAAGCCGCCATTTTTGGATCCTTGGCGTCAAAGTCTCCATTTATCTGAGATATTGCGAGGTTCGAGTCCCCACGCACCTCCAGGCATTGAATGCCCATGGAGACTGCCATCCGGAGACCGTGTAACAGGGCCTCATATTTTGCCGCATTGTTGGAGTCTGTGTATAATATTTGGAGTACATACTGGACTGTATCTTCGGTGGGGGATGTCAGGACGACGCCTGCCCCCAGACCTGCCAGCATCTTTGAACCGTCAAAGTGCATGATCCAATTGGAGTACGCGCCGTACTCTTTAGGGAGTTTGGCTTCCGTCCATTCGGCGACGAAATCGGCCAGTACTTGCGACTTAATGGCTCGTAGTGGTTTGTATGTTATGTCGAACGGGAGGAGCTCGATAGCCCATTTAGCAATCTGGCCCGTGGCATCGTGGTTATTTATTATGTCGTTGAGTGGTACTTCGGAGGTCACCGTGATTGAACATTCTTGAAAGTAGTGTTGTAGCTTCCGGGATGCCATGAAGACAGGTATGCTATCTTTTGATAATGTGGGTACCGTGATTTGCATGGAGTGAGGACAGTGGATACATAGTATACCGGCTTTTGAAGCGGGAACTTATGTCCGTCCATCTCTCGTTCGACGACGAGCACTGCGCTTACAACTTGGTGTGTTGCCGCTATATACAGCAGCATTGGTTCGCCGACATTTGGCGCGGCCAAGATTGGGTTGGTGGCCAGGATGGCTTTTATTTCTTCCAATCCGGCCGTGGCCGCATCCGTCCACTTGAAGTGTTCGGTGCACTGAAGAAGGCGATAAAGGGGTAGTGCCTTTTCTCCTAATCGGGATATAAAACGGCTTAAGGCCGCCACGCATCCAGTTAGTTTCTGAATTTGCTTGAGGTCTGTTGGGATAGCCAACTGTGACAGAGCTCGGATTTTAGCCGGATTTGCTTCGATTCCTCTACTGGAGACGATGAATCCCAGGAGCTTTCCGGCGGGCACGCGGAAAACGCATTTTTCCGGATTGAGCTTGATGTCGTATGTTCGGAGATTGTCGAACGTGAGCCTCAAGTCGTCTATTAAGGATTCGACGTGTCTGGTTTTAACGACCACATCATCTACGTATGCCTCCACTGTTTTGCGGATCTGTGTTTCCAGGCATGTCTGAATCATGCGTTGATAGGTTGCACCGGCATTTTTAAGCCCGAAAGGCATGGTGTTAAAACAGAAGGGGCCGTATGGGGTGATAAATGCCGTTGTGGCTTGGTCGGACTCCGCCATCTTGATTTGATGGTATCCGGGGTATGCGTCGAGGAAACACAATGAGTCGTGTCCTGCGGTAGCGTCGATAATTTGATCGATGCGGGGGAGGGGGAAGGGATCCTTGGGGCAAGCCTTGTTGAGGTCCTTGAAATCGACGCATAGGCGCCAGGATTTATCCTTCTTTGGTACCATCACCAGGTTTGCTAGCCAGTCCGGGTGTTTTATTTCTCTAATGAATCCAGCCTCCAGTAACTTGGCTAGCTCCTCTCCCATGGCTTGTTGCTTAGGTTCAGAGAAACGCCGAAGAGTCTGCTTGACCGGCTTGAATCCCTTTAGAATGTTAAGGCTATGCTCGGCCAGCCTGCGTGGGATTCCTGGCATGTCTGGAGGATGCCAGGTGAATATGTCCCAATTCTCGCGCAGGAACTCCCGTAGTGCGGCGTCTACAGCTGGGTTTAACTGTGCCCCGATGGATGCTGTTTTTGTAGGGTCCGTTGGGTGGACTTGGAATTTGACTATTTCATCCGCTGGTTTAAAAGAGGTGGACTTGGATCTTTTGTCGAGTATCACGTCGTCCCTGTCCACTATGGAGCGCAGCGCAGTTAATTCCTCGGCCGCGAGGGCTTCGGATAACGCCTCGAGGGCCAGTGCGGCTGTTTTGTTTTCGGCGCGGAGTGCTATGTCCGGATCACTAGCTAGAGTGATGATTCCATTGGGCCCGGGCATTTTGAGCTTCATGTACCCGTAATGGGGTATAGCTTGGAAGATCGTGAATGCCTCCTGCCCTAGAAGGGCGTGGTATCCGCTATTGAACGGGGCCACTTGGAATGTGATTTCTTCGGACCTATACTTCTCCGGTGTGCCGAATACCACATCTAGTGTGATTTTCCCAGCACATCGTGCCTCCCAACTAGGGATGATTCCTCTGAAGGTCGTGCTGCTTTGCTCAATGCGGCTTCTGTCTATTTCCATTTTTTGAAGAGTCTCCTCATAGATGAGGTTTAATCCGCCGCCGCCGTCCATGAGCACTTTAGTAAGCCGGAAGCCGTCCACAATTGGACTAAGGACCAAGGCGGCTGGTGCTCGGGCTGTTCAGAATTTAGGTTCGTCACTGGCATTGAAGGTGATAGCCGTATCACTCCATGGGTTTATTGCTGCCACGTGGCAGACTTCAGCAAGGCTGCGGAGTGCTCGCTTACACCTATTATTTGAGGCAAAGGTCTCGAAGACTGTCAATACTGTATTTTTGTTCTCCACGGTATGGTGTTCTGCGGTATTGTTAATGAGGAGATCCTCACCGCTCTTGGCCACCTGCCGGAGTACCCAACATGCTCTAAGCCTGTGTGTTGGTATGGTATCCGTTGTACTGTGAATTTTGCATGGCCCATTAAGCCATCCCTCCAATACGGTTCCGCGCCCTGTAGTGGGCTTTTGCTTCTTTGTAATTGGGTCGGGCGACTTACGAGAGTGCACCCTTTTAGTTTGGACTGGGGGTCATGTCAGAGCCGGAGGATCCCAAAATTTTGTTTGGGTTTTCCAGGCGCTTTCCATCGCACAGTACTTCCGTACTATGGCTGCCAAGTTAGCGAAGTGTGCTATGTCACGGCGACTTATGGCGTTGAGGATTCCCTTGTCCGTGCAATTATTGCAAAAGAATGAAATTGCGTCTTCCTCGCGACAGTCCTTGACCTTGTTCATTAAAAGGAGGAATCTGGCCCAATAGTGGTGTACTGTCTCCTGGGGCTCTTGTTTAATGTGGGAAAGATCGTTTATATCTGGGTGGGTGGGTGGATTTAAGTCCGAACCTTGACCCGATCTGAGACCCAGGGGCGGAGGAGTTTTCGATCTTGGAAGTTCGGGCTCCGGGATGTTGCCCAATAGGTCTGGCCCGCTACCTGATTCTAGGTTCAGGGTTTGGGCGATGTCCTCCCGTAGACGGGTATCCGGCTCGGAGAGCTAGGGAATCCGGACATAGTTTGTCCTCAAGATAGAGGAAGAATCGCCGCATTACTCCTCCACCACCGCTATCTGATGGGTGACCGGCGGGGAGTTAATCTCCCTTTGGTCGGGTTTAAGCCCGATCTGATCATAGTCTGTAGCGACTCCCAAGGCGGCGATGCGATCCAAGAGCTCGTTCAGGGAATAGAGCTCTATTGGATCCAACTGCTCGGCGAGTCCCGAGCCGACGTGGAGGCTGTTTTGGATGACCCGAGAAGTCATCGTTGGCGCAGCGGCCGAACAGGCGGTCATGACGAAACCGCCTAGTCGGAGAGTTTGGCCTATAGCCAGGGCCCCCCCCCCCCAGAGGTGATGTTGTCCTTGACAATGAGGCGAGCCATCCAGCCTTATGATGACGGCATAGTGGAACTCTCAATGAAAGCACCAATGTTGGTGTCAAAACCGGCGGATCTCGGGTAGGGGGTCCCGAACTATGCGTCTAAGGCGGATGGTAACAGGAGGCGGGGGACACAATGTTTACCCAGGTTCGGGCCCTCTCGATGGAGGTAATACCCTACTTCCTGCTTGATTGATCTTGATGATATGAGTATTACAAGAGTTGATCTACCACGAGATCATAGAGGCTAAACCCTAGAAGCTAGCCTATGATATGATTGTTGTTGTCCTATGGACTAAACCCTTCGGTTTATATAGACACCGGAGGGGGCTAGGGTTACACAGAGTCGGTTACAAGGGAGGAGATCTACATATCCGTATTGCCAAGCTTGCCTTACACGCCAAGGAGAGTTCTATCCGGACACGGGACGAAGTCTTCAATCTTGTATCTTCATAGTCCAACAGTCCGGCCAAAGGATATAGTCCGGCTGTCCGAGGACCCCCTAATCCGGGACTCCCTCAGCGGGCGCAGAGCAGCAGGTTTCCTCTTTGGTGCTAAGGAGGCGAGCGCAGGCGCGGAGTCCCGAGGAATCAGCCAAAGGTTTTCGTTCCCGTGCTACAAGACCAAGACCGCCAGGGCGGCTGGACGGATGTCATCACCGAGCCCACCACGGCGTCATGACCAGAAGCATTGGAGGCGAAGACCATCTTTCGTCGGGATAAGATGTACTACTTGTCTCCCTTCAAACTTGGCTGATGTGGAATCCCTTCCCGCCTTTGTTTTGAAGGAAGAGGACCGAGGTCACTATAAATATAGCTTAGCCACCACCATAGGAGGGGATCCGATCCAGAACCCGAACCCAAACTCCCACTAGCTCACACCAACACAAGAACTGACCTCCTGAGGTTGTTCTTCTCTGTACTAGTTCATCCTCAGCCCATCGCGAGGCCAATTCACCCCAAAGCAGGAGTAGGGTCTTACACCGCAAGGTGGCCCGAACCTGGGTAAACGGCCGTGTCTCTTTCCTTTCCCGTTCCTTGAGCTAGGCTGTGAGAGCGGCGAGTTGGTAAACTGGGGAGGTCGAGTTCTTCGCACGCATCCCAGAGTTCGAACCTTTCTTGGGTTTGCGGAGCCCTGAATCCGACAGCAAGTTTCCATCATCACTCTCCCAACACAAGAAGCATTATGAACAATGTGAATGAAGAACTATTTATTACTCCCTCCGTTCCTAAATATTTGTCTTTTTAGAGATTTCAAATGAACTACCACATACGGATGTATATAGACATATTTTAGAGTGTAGATTCATTCATTTTGCTCCGTATATAGTCATTTGTTGAAATCTCTAGAAAGACAAATATTTAAGAACGGAGGGAGTACAATGCAAAGGTATAGTACTATCATGCTTGCAAGCAAACTATGGAAAAATAATTAGTCCTTATGCACGTCGTCACAAGTCCTCGAGTACATGGACTCTATTTGCGGAGTGTTCATGTTTGTCCCATAAAATAAAAAAGAGTGCATGCAATAGGTAAAACTATTATCAAATGGAAACATACATGTTTACTTTCACTAATAGTGTACACGTATTTGAAAAGAGTTTTTTTTTGCGAGGTCTATTTGAAAGAGTGGTTCGTGAATGTTAAAAGATATGTTCATTTAATTCAGAAAAATGTTCATACATTTGCTCAAAGAGAGAGAGAGAGAGCAAGAA
>NC_057799.1:510861127-510871415 GCF_018294505.1 Triticum aestivum
TGCATGCTTGCCATGAGAAATGTTTCTTGAACCATACACAAAATGCAAATTCGTAGATTTAGTTTTATAATAATAAAAATTGAAATATTCATGTGTTTGAAAAGTGTTGTTCATGCATGTTATAATGTATGTTCATGGACGTTGAGAAAAGGTATATGCATGTTGAAAAAGTGCTCATGTATTTGCACACAAGAAACAGCTAAATATAAAGTGGAAAAAATGAAAAAAATTGACAAAAAGGAAAGAAAAAAGAATAAAAGGTGAAAATAATATTTAAAAATGAAGAGAAGAGAACGAGAAAAAACAAAAAAAAAAGAAAGAAAGAGACACGGGAAAAACTTGTCATGCCTGGCCCATATATGTGTAGGAGGTGCGCGGAGCCGCAGAAGAGCGCGACTATGTCTCTCTTATAGCGAGACCTATCATACGCTCGCGTCAAGGATGCACCCGTGGGCCGGCCCAACTATTAGGTCAGTTCCCTTTTTAACGTTTCATCATTCTTTCGTTTTTTCACTTTTGTATAGATTTTAGAATATATTGTAAATACATATAATCGAGCAATTATTTATTTCATGAAAAATTAAAATCAAGAACTTGAAATGTCAATGCAGTATTTTTTGTTTGTTAGCATAACTTTAAAAAGTTGATAGTTTCAAAACAATTTTTGGACATTTAAAAAATGTTCATTTGTTTCAAAAACATGTACATGAAATTTCAAAAGGTGCTTATACAATGTACAAAAATGCCACTGTAATTGTAAAAAGATGTTAAACATTTATGCAAAAATGTACGATGTGTACAAAAAATTAAAAATCAAAACATATGAATAAATGTTAATGATGTACGTGAAAAATTTAAACCTGTATAAAATTATTGTAGATGTATACCAAAAATGTACAATGCATATGGAAACAGTAGAGATCAAAACATATATGTAAAAAATATTAATCATGTATTTGAAAAATGCTAGATGTGTATTAAAAAAGTTAAGTATGTATTAAAAAATGCTTTAGATGTATAAGGAAAATGTATGTTGTGTACGAAAAATAGACACAAAAACATATATTTGAAAAAAAAATCATGTGTATGAGAAATGTTAAACCTGTATAAAAATTATGTTACATGTATACCTAAAATGTGCAATGTGTATGAAAATAATAGACATTAAAGCATATATTTGAAGAGTATTAATCATGTTTTTGAAAGATATTAAATGTGTATTAAAAAATGTTCTTGCCATATACAAAAAATTTACAATGCGGAAAAAAATATATAGACATGTGTTAAAAAAAAGAACTAAGAAAACCAAATAAAGAAACAAAGAAGACAAAAGGGAAAAAGGAAAAAAAGAAAAAGAGAAGAAAGCAAGTAAACTGGAGAAAAACCAGTGCAAAAAAGGAAAAGGAAAAAAGAAAAGAAGAAAACCGAGAATCATACAAATACCAGAGAAAAATGAAGAAAACAAATAAAAACTGAGAAAGAAACAGGGTTTCGACCCAAGACGCTCCCTCATGTAGGAGCCAGCGAACGAAACAAAAAATAAAAATCAGACAGGCCCAATACCTACATGAGGGATATGGCTCCCGCAGCCGCAGAGTACCTAGGCAATGAGCCCATCACTGGAACCGGCTTCTATTTTTCTGGTATGCAAAAGCAAGTTAGTGAGATTTCTCGAGGCTTTGAGTGCGAGCTGAGATGGGCTCCCGCCAGCCAAGCGCGGGGTGTAGCGCTCCAATGGCTAAAGACGTACTGTTATGAACTGTCTGCATAGTTCCGCTTTCTTGGAGGTGGACTGCTCATGGTACGTACACTGCGAACTCCGCCTACAGGGCCCAATTCATCGGAGCCACCACCTCACCACATTGGCGCATCATCTGGAAATCTTGGGCCCCCACTAATGCCAAGATTTTCCTTTGGCTGGCCTCCCTTGACCGCTGCTGGACTGCCGAGCGCCGGGCGCGACACAATCTACCCCACGACCCCACATGCAAGCTTTGCGACCAAGAGCACGAAACCCTTCACCGCCTGCTTGTGGGATGCGTTTTCTCTCGCATCATCTGGCACGAGATCCTGGCTTGGAGCCGCATGACCGTGCAACCCCCGGACGGCACTCTTGACTTCTTCGAGTGGTGGACGATGGCAGCAAGTGCCACTCCGACATGTTTGCGCAAAGGCCTCCACACCCTCGCCATCCTCACGGCCTGGGCTATCTGGAAGCACCGGAACGCGGCGCTCTTCGACGCCGCCACGCCCTCTTCCACTAAGCTCATCGACGACATCAAGCTAGAAGCCGCGCTTTAGGCTAGAGCCGGCGCCAAAGGGCTAGACAAAGTTATCCATGTAATCTAAACCAACCCCTTGTAAAGGCTGAGCAACCTTCTCTGCTTGACTCTCGCGCTTTCGAAGCCGCCATGCGTGTGTACGGCAACGAAAGACGCCCCCCCCCTTTAAACCTCTCCCCTTTTACCTATCAATGGAATGATACGCTATCTTAGCGTATTCATAAAAAAAAATAGTTCCGCTTTCTTGTGAATATAATATGGTCTGCATTTGGTAATTATTTTGCCCCATGAGTATTACTACACGTCAAGGAACCCTGTGGTTGGATGGTTGGGAGGACAGTGGTATCCCCTGCCTACTGGAGTTCAAGTCTCAAACTTACATTGGTGCGAGACGATGTGTGTTCAGTGAAAGGAGACGTTCCCGTCGACTATGAAGGCGTTTGTGGCTATTTGTCAATACCAAGATGATGTGGCTCAATCTCTTGGAGGTGCTCATAGGGATAGGGTGTGCGTGCGTGTGTTTATAAGAATGAGTATATTTGTGTATATATGAGTGTCTGCATCTGTACTGTGTTTAAAAAAAACCTGTCACCGTACCTTTTTTGTGACCCTCCTTTTTTCACTTCGAAGTTATCCTACGTTGTTGTAAATGTGTAAATATGACTATCAGGCTAAGGACTGTGGTAAAGGCAAACGGAACGGGTCTTGACTTTCTTTCCACACCGATCATGTGTCTCTGTTTTCGTGAGGGCTCAGCTCTGCAAGCAGCTCAGCACGAAGGAAGAGAACGAAAAGCTCCGGCAACAAGACGTTCGAACTTTGAAGCTTCAGTGTCAAAACAGTAGCCTAAGATGTCAAAGTTTTCAACTATTGGTACAGTCATGGACTCGCAGCTCATAGCAGTACTCACTATGCGAGCTAGCCACTAAAAGCACACGGCTTTCACAATTTACATGATCACCGCAACTCGTGTCTTCACTGAAAGCACATGGTAAGGCGCGGGAGTTCGCAGCCAGCCCATCAGAGTTCGAATCTCGGCTCGTGTGTTTGGTGCTCACGGAATGTTTTTGGTGCTCACGGAGTTTCATTCTATAAGGCCAACTTCACCGCGCGACCCCATCCTGTCCACGGGCGTCCGTTTGGGATAAAACGGACGAACCAGACGGCCCAGCGCGCGGGCGCAAACGGACTTTTCTCTGTTTTCTGTCCGCTTTCGACCCATCCCCGGTCCAAGTTTGCGTCGCTTTTGGGGTGAAACAGACAGCACGCGGACACGCGGGCCGTCTGCGCGTGTCCTCCCCTGCCCCCCCCTCGGTGGCACAGGGGCGCCTTTTCTATCCGCCCCCTCCCTCCCTCCGGCCGCACGCCCTCCATTCTTCTCCACTCTTCCTCACTCTTCCCTCGCCGCCGCCGCTGCCATTGTAGCTGTGCAGCTCGGACGCGCGCTCGCCCAGCCCCTTCCCCTCAGCGCCCCCGAGCTACCCAACGACGGCCACCTGATTTGCGCACCCGCAGGCCGGATTTGAGGCGGATCCGGTCGGTCTTGAGCTTGCCCGGCTGTGGGAGGCCGCCCCGTGCCATCGACTGGCCGGGCACCGGGCCGGAAGGCCCTGGCAGGGCCGCAAGGCCACATGCAGGCAGTGGCTCCTCCTGTAGCCGCTTGGATCTACACCGTCGGTGGTCCGCCGGCAGATACATGAATGGCGGTCGGCCGGGCTCGGTGCTAGCCCAAAAGCTCGTCGGCGCACCGTTGCCGCTCATTAAGTGCGACCACTGCCCAAAGAAGGTCGTGCGCCGCGTGTCTACAACGCCGGAACATCCCGGATGGGTGTTCATCAAGTGCTTAAACGATGGGGTATGTGTTCTTTTTAGCTTCGGTTTGTGCTCTAGATTTGACTAGTTGTGCTAACTTCAAAATTTGTTGTGTAGAATGGATGCAAGTTTTGGTATTGGGAAGAAGAGTACATCGATATATTGATATAGCTCAATTTAGTAGATGTTCGTGCACTTTTAGCTAGCATAGAGGCTGTAGATGAGACAAGTGCACTTGTTGCTAGATTAGAGGCTAGACACGAGACTAGATGCGAGGAAGCAACCTCTACTTCTTTAGACTTGAAGAAGAAAGAAACACGCAAGACGGAGGCGGCTCCTCCGCAGATCAACAATGAATGCATCGAGAAGACACTAATCCAACTTACAGGAGGAGTTATGTAAGTTGGATATCTTCTAAAATGTATTCTTGTGATTCTTGTTTTCTTTGGTCTTGCTTTTCTAGTCAAAATTTGGTGATGTATTCCGATGTACTAAGAATGAATGATGAAAAAAAGTTTAAGGGCTTGCAAAGAAAAAAGCACGCGAACAGGATGCGGCCGGGATGCGTCCACGCGTTGCGCACGGCCACCGTATCCCAGAAACGGCCCGGACACGACCCCATTGCCCTACCCAAACGGACAGAATCCGGGCAAAACGGACGTCCGTTTGGGGTCGCGCGATCGATTTGGCCTAAAAAAATGCCAAGAGGCTAGTCTAGCCCGGGTTGGTCTCGTTTTTTTAAGAAGAAAAAGTACATCCCATGACGTAGGATTTCACGGTCGCCTGTAGTTATCGTGCTCCACAATCTGCCTTCTGTCAAGCTTGCAACGCGCTTACACCAAGAGAGCCTATATGGAAACGTGACGATTAATGCACGGACATGGCTGGACCTGGATTAGTTGTTGCCCACTGAAGCGGAGCATGGCCTGATCTCAGCCGCCGTGTTTTGACCGAACTGGTAATGCGCCTTGAATGCATTTTTGGCGGCAATGATGGATGACGCTGGCTCGTTGCCGAAGTCGTTGGAGGCAGCACCACCGTGATGATGACGACGAGCGCTGGCACGGGGCACCGGAATCTGACGCTCCCCGGCGGGCGCCTCCCTGTCTTTCGCTCACGAGCGGTGGATATTTGCCCTGCCGCTGCCTCTGTACCGGCCAGCCCGCCCGGTGGTCCAATCTCATCCGTTGTGCTGGTTGTTGCAGCGGCAGGGCTTGCTTCACGCTTGGTCTTCCTGTGCGCGGGGCCAGCGGCGGACATACGTGTCGACCCGTCGTTCGCGCGAGGCACCGCTGCCTGGTGTGCATGGTCGATCGGACGGGCTCGGCTCCGCTCCGGGTGAGCATGCAGGGCAGGGATTTGCATGCACTCTCCGCAACAGTGCTATGCAGTGCAGGTAAAGGGGAGGCCCAGAGTGAATGATGCGACGTAGCCTGCCGTCCATGCATCTCGTCGCCAACAACATGGCCGGCCGGGCTGGCTGGCTGGCTCGATGGCTATAGTGGCCCTCCCTGCTGTGCGGCACTGCAGGGTCGGGCGTATGCGTACCACTGGATGTGTGCGTGTGGGCACTGTGGCGTTCAGCGCCAGCCAGCGTAACCCTCATGCATGCACGACCAACGCTCAGATTTCCGGGTTTTCCTCTCTCGAATGATCATGGGCCGCAGAAGAAATCGTTGTTTTTCCGGACAGGCAGTCATGCAGTTTGCAAGCTAGCTAGCAGTGGCATGTTCATTGTTGAGTCAAGGTTTGAAAGTCTAGACCCATTGAGGCGAGCACCCATTTTCATTGACCCGGGAAAAACAAGCACCGCCCTCTCGACCGGCATGCATTATGTCAAAGCATGTTGCTTTCGGGGCGCTCGATTCGCGCAACAAGTTGCACCGTCACCACGTACTCGTGCCACACAGCTAGCGGGGCGCCGATCCACCGTGTCTCCTACGTCGGAATAGGGATCTCCCCGGCGACGACGACTCCGTCGGCTGATCGATCCGTTGTAGCGTGGTAGTGAGCATGGGATTCCGACGGGACGACGTCCGCGGTCGCCCACGGTGACCATGCCGACATGCGCAGCACCGTGCCCATGTCGTCGGCACGTCACGCCGCGAGCGGTGGTCAAGGAAAAACCAAAGCCCGCCCGCTCGATCTGCCTCTGCAGGCGACTCGAGAGGCTTCCCTGGGTTATTGGCCGGGGTAGGGACATGTCTGGATCGGCGTCGATCCATGGGTACAGGCCACTGGCCAACGGGCGCAATTATATTTTCCATTGCGATCTGACCGTAAAGAGGATAATTGGTTGGCTGGCTAGCCCTAGCCTAGCCAGCGGGCTGGGGGGAACGGGACTGTTACGGATTGCACGCCACAGTTAGATAAAGTGGCCGGAGCCTAGCGGGCTAGAGAGGCTTGACAGCGATCGAAACGGGCACTGCACTGTACCGACTGTCGTTTTTGCTACAACTTGTTGCGTGTCTAGTCCAGGCAGTGCGCGAGTGGGTGGGAGGACCGAATCCAGCTCGAGCCAAGGGTCCCGGGCCCGGTCCCGGTCCGTGATGATCGGTCGATCGAGCAGCTGGATAAGCTCAAGGACCCTTCCTTTATGGCGATGCATATTTGAGATGATTCCAGCTCGGGAGCAGGCATCTATCTGCTCTAGGGTTGGTGCTCCAGAGAATCCCTGCCTCGCCCCCGCGCATCATCGCTGCATGGGCATACCAAGGGAGTGATGGGAGGGAGAGAGAGGGATCTGTTGCCCAACTGCCAGCAGCTGCTCCCCTGAGCCAGGTCCGTGCATGACACCACCCTCTTGCTCCCCACGGACGCAACAACAGGGGAGGAGATATCAGAGGGTTTGTTCCGACGGGAACCGTGCCTGCGTACGTAACCCCAAACTGACCTTGAGGGAGGGCACACGTTAGTAAATTGTATGGAGAAAGGTGGTGTCTCGGAAGAATCTCATGGAATTGAAATCCTATAAAAAATTCTATTAAAGTATGCACATTCATATAGTATGTTTTTGGTACTATTTTTTGGAGGATTTTGAATATGAGCTCAAGCTTATGTTCCCTTTTTCTTTTCTTAGAAAATGGAAGCTTTTATTACCCCGGTCCTCGGTATCATAATATAGATATAGCCAAAGATTAAACTCCTTTGAGGAACCAATAGCCACTTCCTCATCTAGAAATGCGATTTTGTAGGTTAGTGTCACCACCACTACCTCACGGTGCACAACTGCACCGTGCACCAGCACGAACCAGGCGTTACCACGAGCCAGAATGGTTGAACCAAACCAGCTAGCTGCGTAAGATATAACACTGTTTTATTTGAAGACCGTGTTTTTACTCCGCTAGATACTGGCATCACCCGATCCAATTCAAATGGCTGATAAACAGAAAACAGAGTTGAATGTACAGACATTGTATGAGAGATAGATGCAATAGATAGTGTAAAAAAAAGAGGGCATGAAATAGTTGACATGTATATTGTTTAACTAAAACGGATAGCATGACATAATTTCACATATATGATGTCTATCTAAACTGGATAGCATAGCATAACATAATTCAAAGATATGATGAATAACTAAACAAGATCGCATGACATAATTTACATACATGTTATCTAAGTAATCAGGATCGCATGATTTAATTCACCAATGTGATTTATATGCTAAGCAGACGGCATTCACATATATAATGTCTGAACTAAGAACATGGTGTTGAATATTGTGTATATGATGTCTAAACTATGCAATGCAAGACACCATATGCATGATATGATCAGTATAACCGTGCCAAATTAGAGCATACAACTCGGTGGGGGAATAGGACTGGTCATCTGTCTCCGAATCCATCTTCGAGGAGCTATCGGGACCCAACAAGAGATCTGCTTCGACATGTAGCATTGTCTGCTCCGAAGGCCTTGTTTTCACTCTAGATTTTTCCATCTCCCACTCAAATGGCTGATTCACAAGAAGAGTAGTTTAATGTACAAACATTGTCGACAAATAGAAATGTAATGAAGAAAATGATGGGCAAGATATCATTCAAATATATGATGCCTGGTTAAACAGGATGACATTGCACATTTCACATATATTATGGCTGGCTAAAAGACATGAGACTGCATAATTCCCATATATGATATAGAAACTAAACAGGTGGCATTACAGAACATGTCTAAACTAAGCAGATGACATATATGATGTCGAAAGCAGGCACTGCAAGGCAACATATGCATGATATTACTAACATCATCATGCCAAGGTAGAGCAAACACCTTGGGTGTAAATAGGATTGGTCAGCTGCGTCTGAATCCCCCTCAGAACAGATATCTTCCTCTGGATTACAATCTGGAGAGGGGGCGGGGAGGGTTTGCCATTGAACCCACCATGGAGCGATGTCTGCATGACATTGTATTGCCACACAAAACTCTTCTCTTTTTCTCTACATGTTCAGCATGACTGTGTACAATATCTGACATGCATACGAAAAAAATATGGTGAGAATACGTAAGGAGAGTATGCAGAAATCTAGAGTGATGGTAACAACCAGTGGATGGATCCAAAAATAATGATAGCAGGTGATGATTGCTTTAATTTAATAAAAAGACATGATGATTGCTTTACTATTTGTTTCCCACCCAAGATGAACAACATAGGCATACCCTAGGTGAACCAGATATTAGACAGAGATACTATTCATTGCTGCCTTGATATGTGCCCCACAACTAATTTAGAACTCAAGTTTGGATATTAATTTGGACCTGACTTGGAGTCTAAGAGGTGAACAGGACGATAAAGTAGCAGGTAATTTTAAGCACTGCATAACATAAGCAGAAACAAAAGAGTGCGACCTCTCTTGTGGACCCGTGTACTCCTCAGGTTCATGTGCTGATTCGATGATGGTGATGTCGTTGCGGTGGGTGCCGGCGGCAGGGAAGGAGATCTGAGGCGGCGAAAGACGGTCAGGAGTCGTGATGTCTGGTTTGGTGGATGCTTCTGTCGATGGAGCAGCTCAGGTGAGGTGGACGACGTCGCGGCAGGAGCAGGACAAACCACACAAAGTTTTACCTCGACACCTACCTGTAACTAAAGTAATTCTGTAAGGGCTTATTTGGCTTGCATGATTCTAAAAACGCAAGGATAGGAAAAACACCGAAATAGGATAGGAATGCACATGGTAAACAGAGCATTTGTAAACACAGGATTTCTGTCAACTTGGGTGTTTGGTTCACAGGAATTGGAAGAGCAGAGGAATGCAAAGAAACATGGCCAAAATAAAGTGAAGCCATATGAAAGCGTGTATAGTTAGAATGTTATTCTGCCACTAATGCACTTGGTCTTGTTTTCATGCATAGGATTTTGAAAAGTAGGTCTAGGTGGATGTTTTGCTCCATTCCTTTCAACAAAATGCATGAATAATTGAATAGTAGAGTGCCATAGGAAAATTTCCTATTGCTATGTTTTTCCGTTGACCAAAATAGCCCTAATGGATCGACATGAATGTAGAGTAAAAAGTGATGCGACAAGTGTACAACCTCTTTGCCATGGCCGTGTCGACCTCAGCATCATTGGGTTGGTCGCTGAAGAAGTTGAGGCAGAGGTGGCTGTCGGAGGTGTGGAGGAAGATCTGAGGAATCTGTAGACGGCGTCGAGGGCACTGCTCTGTTGTGATGGGTTGTTCCGTCGTTGGTGCAGCTCCGGTGAGCCGTAAGACGTCGAGGCTGAAGCAGCACAAGACATACATTGTTAATCTCAAGTGGGATTCTAATAGCATCTCCAATAGATGGTGTAAAATACATTACCAAAAAGTGATAGATGAAAAATTTACATCACCAAAAACCACCTGACTACAACAGATGAGGTAAAAACTGTTGACTCTGAACATAACTGTTGAAACTGAAATTTACTGTGGAATCTGAATGTTACTGAGAGGCACTTCACATGTAGTTTAGGGAGGGCCTGCAGTTCATCTTCAACCTGCACCCCCCTGAGCCGCCAGCCACCACCAGCCGAACCGCCGGCCCCGCCGCTCGCGGCCGGCGGCGCTCCCGCGCCGCCTCGCTGCCCCGAAACAACTCCCCACCGCTGGTCCGCCGCCGCCCCGGCCAGCCCTCTAGGCCCCCCAGCATCGAGCTTTTTCTCCGGCGATCCCCACGCCACCGCCCCACCACCGTGCCCCCCACCGTCGGCGACC
>NC_057799.1:510871727-510906991 GCF_018294505.1 Triticum aestivum
GTACCTCTCTGGCGAGCCCCCCTTCCCGCTGCGGGTGGTTCTTCCTTAACTCCGGCGAGCCCCCCACCCCCTAAAAATTAACTGACCCAAAAGCCGGTTCAGTCGACTGAAGTGTAGCTAAATCAGAGCAGAGCAGCAGCACGAGCGAGGGGGAGAGCAGCAGCAGCGAGAGCGAGAGCTGGAGCAGCAGCGCGAGCGAGCGAGAGCCGGAGCAGCAGCAGCTGAACTGGCTGGTATGGATGCCGCCGCCGAAGGGGCCTCACACTAGGGGAGAGCCGCCGTGGAGATGTCTCCTGCGGCGCCGGCTTCGACGTAGCTGCGCCATGGGGGTGCGTGATGGAGCACCGTTGGCGCCGGGAGGTCGAGTTAAGGAGAAGGTGCGATGCGATGAGTGTACAACCTCTTTGGTGGCGCCGAGTAGGCCTCGTCTTCGTACGAGGAGTCGTTGAGGATGCTGCGGTTCCGGTGGAGCAGGTTAAGGTGGTGCTCCTTGGAGGTGGAGGACGGGGCGGCTGAACCGGCGGGACGACGAGATGGACAACGGATCCTCATCCGGGAGGTGGATGAGAGACGTCGAGCTGTTGCGGTGGACGACGTCGTCGGGGAAGAGGCTCCGGCTGGGCAGTGGTGAGGTGGTGGATGGAGGAGGGTGGGTTTTTGCGGCTGGAACGGAGAGGTTATGGCGGC
Source organism: Triticum aestivum (assembly GCF_018294505.1). Lineage (NCBI taxonomy): Eukaryota > Viridiplantae > Streptophyta > Magnoliopsida > Poales > Poaceae > Triticum > Triticum aestivum. Next base: position 510,872,415 of record NC_057799.1, read on the forward strand.
CTGGGATTTCGAATGGCGAAAAGGAGGCGATGGGAGGGGGGAACCATGACTTAGGGATGCGCTTGTTCAAAATGTAGGGTGTGTTACAAAAGTACCCCCACTGATTTGAACTAGCGGCCCTTTCGGCTCAGGGTTAGAAGGGGGATTTCGCCTGTCGGGATTTCGCAGCTGGAGGGAGTTTTCGCGCGCGTTGTAATTTCGGGATAGCAAGGCGCGGGTTGTGAAGGCGCGAGTTTTGGGAGCACGATATCTGAATTTTCGGGATATAACAAGGCGCGGGTTGAATTTTAGGGACAAGTCTAACGTGTAATATTGTAGTTGTACGTACCAAATCAATTCGCACTTCCCTCAACGAAAAAACGAAAAAACTAAAACTATTCACACCACACAAAGAGAGAGTCTTGTCCCGTTTTACTATACAAATGCTATTCAAAGCTATGAATCCATGTTATGTCCAATTAAAATTTTTCGCTGGCTGTATAATGCATGTAACCTACTCATACCAACATTTTAGTGCATTCCAAATGTCTATACTACCGCTGCAATTCGAACTAAATTTGAATTCGTTTCTCGATTTGAATAAGAATCTACAATCATGATTGTTGCCAACTTCAACCATCATTCGTGTATTACCTTAACAACACACCACATGATTACTATAGAGATAGATATGAACTATGTGTACTATATGAACTCAAGTTCAATTTTTTGAATACACTTGATGTTGATTCCAAATAATAGTACATTTGATGTACTAACTAGATATTCATAATCTAAATCATGTTCCATACGTACACCGTGTTTATCACACAAAGTATAGTGCCCGCCCCCTACATTATGACAAGTAATTAGCCCTGAGCTGCAAAAGCCACACATTAGCCCAAATTATAATCAATGTTCTACATTATGATATCTTCTTCACGTATCCATATCCACTTTTTATAATGAATTATGATCTCTGTTCGTCTTTTACACCTTCACGATCCTCTTCTCTTTGTAGCTAGCTAGCGCTAACTTTCTATCGTGCATGCACACGCCCGCCCCCCTCTCACCCTCCCTCAGCGTCCCCTCCATCGCGCACGTTTGTTATTTTTCTTTAGGTCGTTCACCCGCGGTGTGTGTAGGCCCCCCGGCTCCTTCTTTCCGGCACACACCAGTCGATATACTGAAGGAAATATGCCCTAGAGGCAATAATAAAGTTGTTATTTATATTTCCTTATATCATGACAAATGTTTATTATTCATGCTAGAATTGTATTAACCGGAAACTTAGTACATGTGTGAATACGTAGACAAACAGACTGTCCCTAGTATGCCTCTACTTGACTAGCTCGTTTATCAAAGATGGTTATGTTTTCTAGCCATAGACATGTGTTGTTATTTGATGAACGGGATTACATCATTAGAGAACAATGTGATGGACAAGACCCATCCGTTAGCTTAGCACTATGATCGTTTAGTTTGTTGCTATTGCTTTCTTCATGACTTATACATGTTCCTCTGACTATGAGATTATGCAACTCCCGAATACCGGAGGAAAACTTAGTGTGCTATCTGTGGGGAATGTAGCAGAAATTCAAATTTTTCCTACGTGTCACCAAGATCAATCTAGGAGATGCTAGCAGCGAGAGGGGAGGAGTGCATCTACATACCCTTGTAGATCGCGAGCGGAAGCGTTCAAGAGAACGGGGTTGATGGAGTCGTACTCGTCGTGATCCAAATCACCGATGATCCTAGCGCCGAACGGACGGCACCTCCGCGTTCAACACACGTAGGGAGCGGGGACGTCTCCTCCTTCTTGATCCAGCAAGGGGGGAGGAGAAGTTGATGGAGATCCAGCAGCACGACGGCGTGGTGGTGGAAGTAGCGGGATTCCGGCAGGGCTTCGCCAAGCGCAAGCGGGGAGGAAGAGGTGTCACGGGAGGGAGGGAGGTGCCAGGGCTTGGGGTGCTGCTCCCATGCGCCTCCCCACTATATATAGGGGTGGAGGGGGCTGGTTTCTTGCCCTCCAAGTCCATTGGGGCATTGGCAAAGGTGGGGGAAAGAAATCCCATCATTTCCCTTCCCCACCGATTGTTATCCCCCTTTTTTAGGGATCTTGATCTTATCCCTTCGGGATATGATCTTATTCCTTCTAAGGTGGGATCTTGGTGCGCCTTGACCAGGGGTGTGGGGCCTTGCCCCCACTACCCACGTTCATGTGGGTCCCCCCATGCAGATGGGCCCCACTTCGGAACCTTCTAGAACCTTCCCGGTACAATACCGAAAAATCCCGAACATTTTTCGGTGGCCAAAATAGGACTTCTCATATATAAATCTTTACCTCCGAACCATTCCGGAACTCCTCGTGACGTCCAGGATCTCATCTGGGACTCTGAACAACTTTCGGTTAACCGCATACTAATATCTCTACAACTCTAGCGTCACCGAACCTTAAGTGTGTAGACCCTACGGGTTCGGGAGACATGTAGACATGACCGAGACATTTCTCCGGTCAATAACCAACAGCGGGATCTGGATACCCATGTTGGCTCCCACATGCTCCACGATGATCTCATCGGATGAACCACGATGTCGAGGATTCAATCAATCCCGTATACAATTCCCTTTGTCAATCGGTATGTTACTTGCCCGAGATTCGATCGTCGGTATCCCAATACCTTGTTCAATCTCGTTACCGGCAAGTCACTTTACTCATACCGTAATGCATGATCCCATGACCAAACACTTGGTCACATTGAGCTCATTATGATGATGCATTACCGAGTGGGCCCAGAGATACCTCTCCGTCATATGGAGTGACAAATCCCAGTCTCGATTCATGCCAACCCAATAGACACTTTCGGAGATACCCGTAGTGCACCTTTATAGCCACCCAGTTACGTTGTGACGTTTGGCACACCCAAAGCACTCCTATGGTATCCGGGAGTTGCACAATCTGATGGTCTAAGGAAATGATACTTGACATTTGGAAAAGCTCTAGCAAACGAACTACACGATCTTGTGCTATGCTTAGGATTGGGTCTTGTCCATTACATCATTCTCCTAATGATGTGATCCCGTTATCAATGACATCCAATGTCCATAGTCAGGAAACCATGACTATCTGTTGATCAACGAGCTAGTCAACTAGAGGCTCACTAGGGACATGCTGTGGTCTATGTATTCACACATGTATTACGGTTTCCAGTTAATACAATTATAGCATGAACAATAGACAATCATCATGAACAAGGAAATACAATAATAACCATTTTATTATTGCCTCTAGGGCATATTTCCAACAGTCTCCCACTTGCACTAGAGTCAATAATCTAGTTCACATCACTATGTGATTGTAATGAATCCGACACCCATGGGGTTTGTTCATATCTCGCTTGTGAGAGAGGTTATTAGTCAACGGGTCTGAACCTTTCAGATCCGTGTGTGCTTTACAAATCTCTATGTCATCTTGTAGATGTACCTACCACGCGCTACTTGGAGCTATTCCAAATAACTGCTCTACTATACGAATCCGGTTTACTACTCAGAGTCATCCGGATTAGTGTCAAAGTTTGCATCGACGTAACCCTTTAAGACGAACTCTTTTACCACCTCCATAATCGAGAAAATTCCTTAGTCCACTATATACTAAGGATAAGTTCGACCGCTGTCATGTGATCCATTCCTGGATCACTCTTGTACCCCTTGACTAATTCATGGCAAGGCACACTTCAGGTGCGGTACACAGCATAGCATACTGTAGAGCCTACGTCTAAAGCATAGGGGACGACCTCGTCCTTGCTCTCTCTCTTCTGCCGTGGTCAGGTCTTGAGTCTCACTCAATACTCACACCTTGTAACACAGCCAAGAACTCCTTCTTTGCTGATCTATTTTGAACTCCTTCAAAATCCTGTCACGGTATGCATTCATTTGAAAGTACTATTAAGCGTTTTGATCTATCCTTATAGATCTTGATGCTCAATGTTCAAGTAGCTTAATCCAGGTTTTCCATTGAAAAACACTTTTCAAATAACCCTGGATGCTTTCCAGAAATTCTACATCATTTCCGATCAACAATATGTCAACAACATATACTCATCAAAAATTCTATAGTGCTCCCACTCACTTCTTTGGAAATACAAGTTTCTCATAAACTTTGTAAAAACCCAAAATCTTTGATCATCTCATCAAAGCGTACATTCCAACTCCGAGATGCTTACTCCAATCCTTAGAAGGATTGCTGGAGCTTTGCATACTTGTTAGCATCTTTCAGGATTGACAAAACCTTCTGGTTGTATCACATACAACCTTTCCTCAAGAAAATCGTCGAGGAAACAATGTTTTGACATCCTATCTGCAAGATTTCATAAATAATGCAGTAACTGCTAAATATAATTCCAACAGACTGTTAGCATCGCTACGAGTGAGAAAGTCTCATCGCAGTCAACTCCTTGAACTTGCCGGAAAACATCTTAACGACAAGTCGAGCTTTCTTAATGGTGACACTTACCATCATTGTCTGTCTTCCTTTTAAAATCCATCTGCACCCAACAGCCTTACGACCATCAAGTAGTTCTTCCAAAGTCTACACTTTGTTTTTATACATGGATCCTCTCTCGGATTTTATGGCCTCGAGCCATTCGTCGGAATCCGGGCCCACCATCGCTTCTCCACAGCTCATAGGTTCATCGTTGTCCAACAACATGACTTCCAAGACAGGATTACGTACCACTCTGAAGTAGTACGCATCCTTGTCGTCCTATGAGGTTTGGTAGTGACTTGATCTGAAGTTTCATGATCACTATCATAAGCTTCCACTTCAATTGGTGTAGGTGCCACAGGAACAACTTCCTGTGCCCTGCTACACATTAGTTGAAGTGACGGTTCAATGACCTCATCAAGTCTCCACCATCCTCCCACTCAATTCTTTCGAGAGAAACTTTTCCTCGAGAAAGGACCCGTTTCTAGAAACAATCACTTTTGCTTCCAGATCTGAAATAGGAGGTATACCCAACTGTTTTGGGTATTCTAAGAAGATGCATTTATCCGCTTTGGGTTCGAGCTTATTAGCCTGAAACTTTTCCACATAAGTGTCGCAGCCCCAAACTTTTAAGAAACGACAGCTTAGGTTTCTCTAAACCATAGTTCATACGGTGTCGTCTCAACGGAATTGCGTAGTGCCCTATTTAAAGTGAATGCGGTTGTCTCTAATGCCTAACCCATAAACGATAGTTGTAATTCGATAAGAAACATCATGGTATGCACCATATCCAATAGGGTGCAGTTATGATGTTCGGACACACCATCACAATATGGTGTTCCAGGCGGTATTAGTCGTGAAACAATTTCCACAATTTCTTAATTGTGTGCCAAACTCGTAACTCAGATATTCATCTCTATGATCATATCACAGACATTTTATCCTCTTGTCACGACGATCTTCAACTTCACTCTGAAATTACTTGAACCTTTCAATAATTCAGACTTGTGTTTCATCAAGTAAATATTCTCAGCATCTACTCAAATCATCTGTGAAGTAAGAACATAACGATATCCACTGCGTGCCTCAGCACTCATTGGACTGCAAACATCAAATGTATTACTTCCAACAAGTTGCTCTCTTGTTCCATCTTACTGAAAACGAGGCCTTTCAGTCATCTTGCCCATGTGGTATGATTTGCATGTCTCAAGTGATTCAAAATCAAGTGAGTCCAAATGATCCATCTGCATGGACTTTCTTCATGCATATATACTAATAGACATGGTTCGCATGTCTCAATCTTTTCAAAAATGAGTGAGTCCAAAGATCCATCAACATGGAGCTTCTTCATGCGTTTTATACCAATATGACTCAAGTGGCAGTGCCACAAGTATGTGGTACTATCATTACTATCTTATATCTTTTGGCATGAACATGTGTATCACTACGATCGAGATTCAATAAACCATTCATTTTAGGTGCAAGACCATTGAAGGTATTATTCAAATAGACAGAGTAACCATTATTCTCCTTTAATGAATAACCGTATTGCTATAAACATGATCCAATCATGTCTATGCTCAACGCAAACACCAAATAACAATTATTTAGGTTTAACACCAATCTCGATGGTAGAGGGAGCATGCGATGCTTGATCACATCAACCTTGGAAACACTTCCAACACATATCGTCATCTCACCTTTAGCTAGTCTCCGTTTATTCCGTAGCCTTTTATTTCGAGTTACCAACACTTAGCAACCGAACCGGTATCTAATACCCTGGTGCTACTAGGAGTACTAGTAAAGTACACATTAATATAATGTATATCCAATATACTTCTGTCGACCTTGCCTACCTTCTCATCTACCAAGTATCTAGGGTAGTTCTGCTTCAGTGACCGTTCCCCTCATTATAGAAGCATTTAGTCTCGGGTTTGGGTTCAACCTGGGGTTTCTTCACTAGAGCAGCAACTGATTTGCCGTTTCATGAAGTATCCCTTCTTTCCCTTGCCCTTCTTGAAACTGGTGGTTTTACTAACCATCAACAATTGATGCTCCTACTTGATTTCTACTTTCGTGGTGTCAAACATCACAAATAGCTCAAGGATCATCATATCTATCCCTGATTTGTTATACTTCATCACGAAGCTCTAATAGCTTGGTGGCAGTGACTATGGAGAACCATCACTATCTCATCTGGAAGATTAACTCCCACTCGATTCAAGTGATTGTAGTACTCAGACAATCTGAGCACATGCTCAACGATTGAGCTTTTCTCCCTTAGTTTGCAGGCTTAGGAAACTTGTCAGAGGTCTCATACCTCTTGACGTGGGCACTAGTCTGAAATCCCAATTTCAGTCTTTGGAACATCTCATATGTTCTGCGACGTTTCAAAACCGTCTTTGGTGCCACAATTTTAAACCGTTAGCATCACACACTGAACTATCACGTAGTCATCAAAACGTGTATGTCAGATGTTTCACAACATCTACAGACGACGCTCGAGGTTCAGCACACCGAGCGGTGCATTAAGGACATAAGTCTTCTGTGCAGCAATGAGGACAATCCACAGTTTACGGACCCAGTCCGCATAATTGCTACTATCAACTTTCAACTAAATTTTCTCTAGGAACATATCTTAGTAGAACTAAAGCGTAAGCTACGACATTATTTGCAAAGACCTTTTGACTATGTTCATGATAATTAAGTTCATCTGATTATTTAATGAACTCCCACATAGATAGACATCCCTCTAGTCATCTAAGTGATACATGATCCGAATCGACTAGGCCGTGTCCGATCATCACGTGAGACGGACTAGTCATCATCGGTGAACATCTCCATGTTGATCGTATCTACTATACGACTCATGTTCGACCTTTCGGTCTCTTGTGTTCCGGGGCCATGTCTGTACATGCTAGGCTCGTCAAGTCAACCTAAGTGTTTTGCTTGTGTTCCGAGGCCATGTCTGTACATTCTAGGCTCGTCAACACCCGTTGTATGTGAACGTTAGAATCTATCACACCCGATCATCACGTGGTGCTTCGAAACAACGAACCTTCGCAACGGTGCACAGTTAGGGGGAACACATCTCTTGAAATTTTAGTGAGGGATCATCTTATTTATGCTATCGTCGTTCTAAGAAAATAAGATGTAAACATGACAAACATCACATGCAAATCATAAAGTGACATGATATGGCCAATATCATCTTGCGCCTTTGATCTCCATCTTCGAGGCGCGGCATGATCACCTTCGTCACCGGCATGACACCATGATCTCCATCGTCATGATCTCCATCATCGTGTCTTCATGAAGTTGTCTCGCCAACTATTACTTCTACTACTATGGCTAATGGTTAGCAATAAAGTAAAGTAATTACATGGCGTTTTCATTGACACGCAGGTCATACAATAAATTAAGACAACTCCTATGGCTCCTGCCGGTTGTCATACTCATCGACATGCAAGTCGCGATTCCTATTACAAGAACATGATCAATCTCATACATCACATATATAATTCATCACATCCTTTTGGCCATATCACATCACATAGCATACCCTGCAAAAACAAGTTAGACGTCCTCTAATTGTTGTTGCATGTTTTACGTGGCTGCTATGGGTTTCTAGCAAGAACGTTTCTTACCTACGCAAAAGCCACAACGGTGATATGCCAATTTCTATTTACCCTTCATAAGGACCCTTTTCATCGAATCCGATCCAACTAAAGTGGGAGAGACAGACACCCGCTAGCCACCTTATGCATCAAGTGCATGTCAGTCGGTGGAACCTGTCTCACGTAAGAGTACGTGTAAGGTCGGTCCGGGCCGCTTCATCCCACAATGCCGCCGAATCAAGATAAGACTAGTAACGGTAAGCAAATTGAACAAATCATCGCCCACAACTACTTTGTGTTCTACTCGTGCATAGAATCTACGCATAGACCTGGCTCATGATGCCACTGTGGGGAACGTAGCAGAAATTCAAAATTTTCCTACGTGTCACCAAGATCAATCTAGGAGATGCTAGCAGCGAGAGGGGAGGAGTGCATCTACATACCCTTGTAGATCGCGAGCGGAAGCGTTCAAGTGAACGGGGTTGATGGAGTCATACTCGTCGTGATCCAAATCACCGATGATCCTAGCGCCGAACGGACGGCACCTCCGCGTTCAACACACGTACGGAGCGGGGACGTCTCCTCCTTCTTGATCCAGCAAGGGGAGGAGAAGTTGATGGAGATCCAGCAGCACGACGGCGTGGTGGTGGAAGTAGCGGGATCCCGGCAGGGCTTCGCCAAGCGCAAGCGGGGAGGAAGAGGTGTCACGGGAGGGAGGCGCCAGGGCTTGGGGTGCTGCTCCCATGCGCCTCCCCACTATATATAGGGGTGGAGGGGGCTGGTTTCTTGCCCTCCAAGTCCATTGGGGCGTTGGCAAAGGTGGGGGAAAGAAATCCCATCATTTCCCTTCCCCACCGATTGTTATCCCCCTTTTTTAGGGATCTTGATCTTATCCCTTCGGGATATGATCTTATTCCTTCTAAGGTGGGATCTTGGTGCGCCTTGACCAGGGGTGTGGGGCCTTGCCCCCACTACCCACGTTCATGTGGGTCCCCCCATGCAGATGGGCCCCACTTCGGAACCTTCTAGAACCTTCCCGGTACAATACCGAAAAATCCCGAACATTTTTCGGTGGCCAAAATAGGACTTCTCATATATAAATCTTTACCTCCGAACCATTACGGAACTCCTCGTGACGTCCAGGATCTCATCCGGGACTCTGAACAACTTTCGGTTAACCGCATACTAATATCTCTACAACTCTAGCGTCACCGAACCTTAAGTGTGTAGACCCTACGGGTTCGGGAGACATGTAGACATGACCGAGACATTTCTCCGGTCAATAACCAACAGCGGGATATGGATACCCATGTTGGCTCCCACATGCTCCACAATGATCTCATCGGATGAACCACGATGTCGAGGATTCAATCAATCCCGTATACAATTCCCTTTGTCAATCGGTACGTTACTTGCCCGAGATTCGATCGTCGGTATCCCAATACCTTGTTCAATCTCGTTACCGGCAAGTCACTTTACTCGTACCGTAATGCATGATCCCGTGACCAAACACTTGGTCACATTGAGCTCATTATGATGATGCATTACCGAGTGGGCCCAGAGATACCTCTCCGTCATACGGAGTGACAAATCCCAGTCTCGATTCGTGCCAACCCAACAGACACTTTCGGAGATACCCGTAGTGCTCCTTTATAGCCACCCAGTTACGTTGTGACGTTTGGCACACCCAAAGCACTCCTATGGTATCTGGGAGTTGCACAATCTCATGGCCTAAGGAAATGATACTTGACATTTGGAAAAGCTCTAGCAAACGAACTACACGATCTTGTGCTATGCTTAGGATTGGGTCTTGTCCATCACATCATTCTCCTAATGATGTGATCCCGTTATCAATGACATCCAATGTCCATAGTCAGGAAACCATGACTATCTGTTGATCAACGAGCTAGTCAACTAGAGGCTCACTAGGGACATGTTGTGGTCTATGTATTCACACATGTATTACGGTTTCCAGTTAATACAATTATAGCATGAACAATAGATAATCATCATGAACAAGGAAATACAATAATAACCATTTTATTATTGCCTCTAGGGCATATTTCCAACACTATCAAACTTCACAACGTAACTGGGTGATTATAAAGATGCTCTACAGGTGTTTCCGATGGTATTTGTTGAGTTGGCATAGATCGAGATTAGGATTTGTCACTCTGATTGTCGGAGAGGTATCTCTGGGCCCTCTCGGTAATGCACATCACTATAAGCCTTGCAAGCAATGTGACTAATGAGTTAGTTGCGCGATGATGCATTACGGAACGAGTAAAGGGACTTGCCGGTAACGAGATTGAACTAGGTATGGTGATACCAACGATCGAATCTCGGGCAAGTAACATACTAATGACAAAGGGAACAACGTATGTTGTTATGCGGTTTGACCGATAAAGATCTTCGTAGAATATGTAGGAGCCAATATGAGCATCCAGGTTCCGCTATTGGTTATTGACCGGAGAGGTGTCTTGGTCATGTCTACATAGTTCTCGAACCCGTAGGGTCCGCACGCTTAACGTTCGATGACGATTCGTATTATGAGTTTATGTGATTTGATGTACCGAAGGTTGTTCAGAGTCCCGGATGAGATCACGGACATGACAAGGAGTCTCGAAATGGTTGAGACATAAAGATTGATATATTGTAAGGTTATATTCAGACACCGGAATGGTTCCGATGTGTATCAGGTATTTTTCGGAGTACCAGGGGGTTACTGGAACCCCCCGGGGGATTAATGGGCCACAATGGGCCTTAGTGGAGAAGAGAGAGGGCAGGCCAGAGGTGGCGCACGCCCCCCTTTCCCAGTACGAATAGGACAAGGGGAGGGGGCGGCGCCCCCCTCCTTCCTTCTCTTCTCTCCTCTTTCCCCTTCGTCTCCTACTTGGACTAGGAAAGGGGGGGGTTCCTACTTGGAGTAGGACCCCCCCTTGGGCGCGCCCTCTAGGGCCAGCCGGCCTCCTCCCTCCCTACTTTATATACGGGGGAGGGGGCACCCCATAGACACACAAGTTGATCTTTAACCATGTGCGGTGCCCCCTCCACAGTTTTACACCTCGGTCATATCATCGTAGTGCTTAGGCAAAGCCCCGCGCCGATAACATCATCATCACCGTCACCACGCTGTCGTGAACTCTCCCTCGGTCTCAGCTGGATCAAGAGTTCGAGGGACGTCACCGAGCTGAACATGTGCAGATCGCGCAGGTGCCGTGCATTCGGTACTTGGATCGGTTGAATCGCGAAGACGTTCGACTACATCAACCGCGTTACTAGACGCTTCCACTTTTGGTCTACGAGGGTACGTGGACACACTCTCCCCGCTCGTTGCTATGCTTCTCCTAGATAGATCTTGCGTGATCGTAGGAATTTTTTTGAAATACTACATTCCCCAACAGTGGTATCAGAGCCAGGTCTATGCGTAGATGTTATATGCACGAGTAGAACAGAAAGAGTTGTGGGTGATAATAGTCATACTGCTTACCAGCATGTCATACTTTGATTTGGCGGTATTGTTGGATGAAGCGGCCCAGACCGACATTACATGACCGCGTTCATGAGACTGGTTCTACCGCCGTGCTTCGCACACAGGTAGCTAGTGGGTGTCTGTTTCTCCAACTTTAGTTGAATCGAGTGTGACTACGCCCGGTCCTTGTTGATTGTTAAAACATCACACTTGACGAAAAATCGTTGTTGTTTTGATGCGTAGGTAAGAACGATTCTTGCTAAGCCCATAGCAGCCACGTAAAACTTGCAACAACAAAGTAGAGGACGTCTAACTTGTTTTTTGCAGGGCTTGCTGTGATGTGATATGGTCAAGACGTGATGATATATAAATTGTTGTATGAGATGATCATGTTTTGTAAGAGTTATCGGCAACTGGCAAGAGCCATATGGTTGTCGCTTTATTGTATGAAATGCAATCGCCCTGTAATTGCTTTACTTTATCACTAAGCGTTAGCGATAGTCATAGAAGCAATAGTTGGTGAGACAACAACGATGCTTCGATGGAGATCAAGGTGTCAAGCCGGTGACGATGGTGATCATGACAGTGCTTTGGAGATGGATATCAAAGGCACAAGATGATGATGACCATATCATATCACTTATATTGATTGCATGTGATGTTTATCCTTTATGCATCATATTTTGCTTAGTTCGGCGGTAGCATTATAAGATGATCTCTCACTAAATTTCAAGGTACAAGTGTTCTCCCTGAGTATGCACCATTGTGACAGTTCGTTGTGCCGAGACACCACGTGATGATCGGGTGTGATAAGCTCTACATTCACATACAACGGGTGCAAGCCAGTTTTGCACACGCAAAATACTCTGGTTAAACTTGGCGAGCCTAGCATATGCAGATATGGCCTCGGAACACTGAGACCGAAAGGTCGAGCATGAATCATATAGTAGATATGATCAACATAGTGATGTTCACCATTGAAAACTACTCCATCTCACGTGATGATCGGACATGGTTTAGTTGATATGGATTACGTGATCACTTAGATGATTAGAGGGATGTCTATCTAAGTAGGAGTTCTTAAGTAATATGATTAATTGAACTTTAATTTATCATGAACTTAGTACCTGATAGTATTTTGCATGTCTATGTTGTTGTAGATAAATGGCCCGTGCTACTGTTTCGTTGAATTTTAATGTGTTCCTAGAGAAAGCTAAGTTGAAAGATGATGGTAGCAACTACATGGACTGGGTCCGTAACTTGAGGATTATTGTCATTGCTGCACAGAAGAATTACGTCCTAGAAGCACCCCTAGGTGCAAGACCCGCTACAGGCTGCGGAGGTAGAAATCAAGAAGGTGCATCAAGTGTTGATGGTTAACAAGACCACTAGTTTCAAGAAAAAGGGCAAAGGGAAGAAGGGGAACTTCAAGAAGAACGGCAAGCAAGTTGCTGCTCAAGTGAAGAAGCCCAAGTCTGGACCTAAGCCTGAGACTGAGTGCTTCTACTGCAAAGGTACTGGTCACTGGAAGCGGAACTGCCCCAAGTATTTGGCGGATAAGAAAGATGGCAAAGTGAAAGGTATATTTGATATACATGTTATTGATGTGTACCTTACTAATGCTCGTAGTAGCGCTGGGTATTTGATACTCGTCATATTTGCAACTCGAAACAGGGGCTACAGATTAAGCGAAGATTGACTAAGGACGAGGTGACAATGCGCGTGGGAAATGGTTCCAAAGTTGATGTGATCGCCGTCGGTACAATACCTCTACATCTACCTTCGGGATTAGTTTTAGACCTGAATAATTGTCATTTGGTGCCAGCGTTAAGCATAAACATTATATCTGGATCTTGTTTGATGCGAGACGGTTATTCATTTACATCAGAGAATAATGGTTGTTTTATTTATATGAGTAATATCTTGTATGGTCATGCACCCTTGATGAGTGGTCTATTTTTATTGAATCTCGATAGTAGTGATACACATATTCATAGTGTTGAAGCCAAAAGATATAAGTTTAATAATGATAGTGCAACTTATTTGTGGAACTGCCGTTTAGGTCATATTAGTGTAAAGCGCATGAAGAAACTCCATGCTGATGGGCTTTTGGAATCACTTGATTATGAATCACTTGATGCTTGCGAACCATGCCTCATGGGCAAGATGACTAAGACTCCGTTCTCCGGAACAATGGAGCGAGCAACAGACTTGTTGGAAATAATACATACTGATGTATGCGGCCCGATGAGTGTTGAGGCTCGCGGCGGGTATCGTTTTTTCTGACCTTCACAGATGATTTGAGCAGATATGGGTATATCTACTTGATGAAACATGTTGGGGGTGTCGTGCGACATATCCCAAAGGATAGCTTATCATGGAGGGGGCTAATAATACGTCACCGGTGCCAGGAAACGGGATGAGGCGCAAACATGCACGCCGACGAATCTTACCCAGGTTCGGGGCTCTCCTAGGAGATAACACCCCTACTCCTGCTCTGCGGGGTCCCCGCATGATCACTCAAGCAACAATGGTGGCTACACGCTTGCTCCTTGAGCTGTTTCTCTAGAGGGGGAAGAAGAACAAGGCTAGCCCTAGCTTCCTCTCTCTATATGTGTGTGTCGATGAACTAGGGTTCGAACCCTTTGCATGGGTGTCTTGGGGGGTTTACATAGGCCTACCCCCTAGGGGTACAAAGGTAATAAGGCCGGGTGTCGGACCCGGCTGTCAGTGTCTACGGTCGCCGGCTTGTCCACCGACCGCCCGGGCCCGCCGCCTGGTGGGCCCTGTTGGCTATCTCGTACTTGGCCGATAGGCCGCACCCGCCGCTTGTGGGTCATGCCGGCTGCTCAGCACTGTAGCCGTGTCGCTAATGACACATGCTTTGTCGGGGGAGGCGTGGCTACAGTACCGCCGCCTGGCGACTGTAGCCACTCCCCGTCTTTTCTGGTTTAATGGCGCACAAACTCCAAGGAGAGGAGGGCCGCCTGGTCAGGGGCCGGCCTCTCCTCAAGCCGACTGGTCAGGGCTCGCCGCCTTATGGCTCCTTGCTGATAGGTAGGGCCCGCCGCCTGCGGGCCGTACCGACAGCCCGTCGTGGGAGTATGGCTCCCTCTGACAGGGGTGATGTCAGCGTGGTAACAGTGCCGCGCTGGGCGGGAGATCTCCGTCTGGTACGACGCACCGTGGCCACTCTTGGCCCTGGATTCGGAGGTGGCAGGGCGTGCTGTAGCCACGCCCCGTCTCATCGTATTTATGTGGGTGTAGACTTCGAGGATGCCTAGGGCCACCTGCTAGGAGCCGGCCTCTCTGGAGGCCGCCTGCTAGGAGTCGGTCCACTTTGAGGCCGTCTTCTGGCAGCCGGCCGCTTGGACCAGCCGGCTGCGAGAAGGCGGCTTTTTGGTCTTTGATTCTTGAGGGGCACAGCCGACCCCGATGTCTTGAAACGCCATGGGGAGCTGATGAGGCTACCCATTGCGTGTAGCCCCCGAGATTCGGGCCGACTGCTGCGCAGTCGGGTCGGATCTTCTGGCAACTACTTCTTTCTTTGTTGGTTTGCTGATCTCTTCTCTCTCTTGTCTTCTGCAGGAGCCAATGCCACCTTGCGGCAGCAAATGGGCGAAGCTCAAACCGCGCTGCATGCCAAGGAGGAGGAGCGCCTCAAGGTGGAGCAAGAGTGAGACCGATTGGCCAAGCAGCTGGCTGACCAGGAGGACAAGCATAAGGCAGAGCTGCAGAAGCTCAAGGACGCGGAAGAGGCCCTTCAGGCCGAGTTCGAGACTCAGCGCTCGAACTGGGTCGAGAAGGAGAAGGCCTTGCCAGACGGCTACGGCGAAATCGAGGACCTGCTCGATGATGAGTTGTCATTCTCTTTCTTCCGCCTCCCGACTTGTCATATGAGCCGACTTCTGGCTTCATATTTCTTTTTTCTTCTTATGTAGAGTATTTCCCTGGTTACTCTGTCGCCGCCAGCCAAGCCGTCGAGGCTCGTCGTGATGAGCGGAGGCAGGCTGGTGCCACGATCGCGCCCAACGCCCCATAGACCCTTGCCGGGTAGCTGCTTGCCATCCAAGCTTGTCTCTAGCAGGTGCATCGGGCTCTCCACCGTCTTCAGCGCGCCGGAGCCCAGGTGGTCACCGCCCTCTGCCGGGTACTCCCTTTCTATGCACCGTCAACCGAACCTCCGACTGGCTGGAGGCGGCCATTGGCCGCATCGAGGCGTGGAAAGGCTCTTCCGCCCGGGCAGGTGTAGGGTGAGCCCTGGAGTTCGCTAAGGGGTGGTACCCTGGGCTGAACTTGGACCAGCTGGCCACTCTCCGTGCTGAAGCCGACGAGGAGTTGGAGGCGGTGGCGCCCCAGCTCTATCACCGCGCTGCGGCGATTGCCGTGTACATGGACACCGGCGTCTTCCTCCCCGAGCTAGATGAAGCGGGTGCCGAGGTGCCGCCCAACTGGTTCGGGCTGAACCCAGAAGGCGGCAAGGACTCAGTGGAGGAGATAGCCTCCAGCGATGAGGGCGAGGAGGAGGATGAGGACGGCGAAGATGACGCACCGGATGGTGACGATGACGGACGACCTCAGCCTGACCTAGTCTCGACCAACGGCCAGCACACCGGCGAGCCGACTGCTACCGATGCTGACCAGGCCAAGACCCACCAGGCGGCTGTTCCACCACCCGGAGCCTCAACCTCCGCCGACCCCTCCGATCCGGCTGCTGCTCCTCTGGCCTAGGCAGCCGGGTTATCTTTACTTTTCCTGTTTTGTAACTTCTTGAACAAAAATTGTTAAGTTCGCGCAGTTCCACCTGCTGGGGTGTATTCAAACTCCGTTGAATGCTGGCCGAGGGCCTTTTGCTGTGTAAATTGTCTTTGCCGATTTCTGACTTATCTTGCTTTTCTACTCCTTTGGCTTTTTCCTTTGCCGCCTTCCCTTAGTTGCTGTCTTGCCAGCCGGACAGCCGCTCTGCGGTCTATGGCTGGGTAAAGTACTTGGCCGTTTTTGGGAAGGCAACTACTTTAGGCGTGGGTAGAGTGTAGCAAATTAAGTTAGAAACCGGCCGGCCGGCTGCTCAGCAGCCGGTCGGCGAGGTGAGGAGCCGACTCGGCTTATGCAAATGCTTTAGTCCTTAGCCATTTTTCGTGTGGGCACCGTTTCCTGCCTTCAACTCTTGCTAGCCGGACAGTCGCTCTGCAAGCTGCTGCTTGTGGCAAGAGAGGGCTTTGGTGCCGGCACACTACTTGTCCGACTGCAGGTAGCATTTACATAGTACAAGGCGGCAAGCCCCCGGGCCGACTGGTCGAACCCGGTGCCAGGCAGAATAATGAAATAACACATTCATAGGCATAGAACTTATCATATAGATAAAAAGGGTAGCCCCCGAGTGCTCCTCGAGGGCTCCTATGTCTTAGTGCTTAATACAAAAGGTAGCGTGGCACATACTGAATCAACTGTAAAATCTTCAGAGGAGATTTGCGTTCCATGGGCGCTCCGATTCCTTGCCCGAATCGTCTTTCTTGCGTGCTCTGGGCTTTTGCGCGTCGATGAGGTAGTAGGAGCCATTGCCCAATGCCTTGCTGATGATCAAGGGGCCTTCCCAAGGGGCCGAGAGCTTCTGCTGGCCGGCTGTTCGCTGGATCAGCCGGAGCACAAGGTCTCCCTCTTGGAAGGATCTTGGCTTGACTTTCCGACTGTGGTAGCGGCGTAGACTCTGCTGGTAGATGGCGGACCGGCTGAGTGCCAACAGCCGGCCCTCTTCCAGCAGATGAATGTCGTCTTCTCGCGCCTCTTTCGCCTCCGCCTCCGTGTACATGGTGACGCGAGGTGAGTCAAACTCAATGTCAGTTGGGATGACGGCTTTGGCACCGTACACGAGGAAGAATGGAGTGAAGCTGGTTGATTTGTTCGGAGTGGTGCGGAGGCTCCAGAGGACGGCCGGTAGCTCGTCGATCCAACAGCCGGCCGACCGCTCCAGTGGCTCGACCCGTCGAGGCTTGATGCCGGAGAGGATGAGGCCGTTTGCTCGCTCGACTTGGCTGTTTGACTGTGGATGGGCAACAGACGCTAAGTCCAGTCGGATGCCCTGGGTCCTGCAGAAATGGGCCAAGGCTCCCTTGGCAAAGTTTGTGCCATTGTCGATGATGATGTTGTGTGGTACTCCATACCGGGTGGTGATGTCTGCAACGAAGGTCGCAGCAGTCGGACCATTCAACTTCTTGATTGGCTTTGCTTCAATCCACTTGGTGAACTTGTCCACGGCAACGAGCAGATGGGTCATGCAGCCGCGTGCTGTCTTGAATGGTCCCACCATGTCCAACCCCCAGACGGCAAAGGGCCAAGCCAGGGGGATGGTCTTGAGTGCAGAAGCCGGTAGATGTTGCTGGGAGCTGAACTTCTGACACCCTTTGCAATGCTTGACCAATTCCTTGGCGTCCTCCAATGCTGTCGGCCAGAAGAAACCATGGCGGAAAGCCTTGGCAACAAGGGATTTGGAGGCCGCACTCGCCTTGGTGGATATCTTTGAGGATTGCTTGGCCTTTCTCCGATTCTACGCAGTGCTGGAAGACTCCAGTCACGCTGCGCCTGACAAGCTCTCTGTTTACTATCGTGTAGGCTCCTGCTCGGCGCTGCACTTGCCGGGCCGAGATCTCATCGGTCGGCAGCTCTCTGTTTACCAGAAACTTGAGGATGGGCAATGCCCATGAAGGTGCTTGAATTTCTTCTACTGCCACTACGGCCACTTGTACGAGGGTGGTTGGGTTGGGAGGCGGCGGGTTGGAATCGATTGCCGCTTGCTGCGTTGCTGAAGTCCCCGGGCCGACTGCTGCAGCCCCCGGGCCGGGTGCGACTGCTGCAGTCCCCGAGCCGCTTGGTGAAGTCCCTAGGCCGACTGCAGCAGCCCCCGGGCCGGGTTGTGAAGTCCCCGGGCCGGGTGCGACTGCCGTAGTCCCCGCGCCGCATGCTGAAGTCCCCGGGCCGGCTGCTGCAGCCCCCGAGTTGGATCCGACTGCTTCGGGAGGAGCCGGCACAAAGATGGACTCAGATTCTGGAGAAGGCTTGATTGACGGCTTGCGGAGGCACTGAAGGGAGACGCCAGCTGGTATTGCTTGACGGGTGGAGCCGATCCGTGCCAGGGCATCAGCTTGCTCGTTGTCGTTCCGTGGCACGTGAAGGAACTCACACCCTTCAAAGTATCCGCTGAGCTGCTGGACGAGGAAACGGTAGCTCGCCATGTTTGCATCCTTGGCATCCCAGTCGCCAGACGACTGTTGGACCACCAAGTCTGAGTCACTGTAGCACAGGATCCGGCGGATGCCGAGTTCTTTGGCTAGCCGGAGCCCATGTACGAGCGCCTCATACTCGGCCACGTTGTTGGAGGCAGCAAAGTGGATTTGCAATGTATATCTGAGCTTGTCACCTTTGAGAGAGGTGAGGACGATGCCGGCTCCCAAACTGATGCGCATCTTTGAGCCATCGAAGTGCATCCGCCAATGAGTGGAGTCTGGAGCTGGCCGCAGGTACTGGGTCTCGGCCCAGTCGACGAGGAAGTCGGCCAGTGCTTGGGACTTGATGGCGGTGCGGGGCTGGTAGAAGATGGTGTAGGGGGCCAACTCGATGGCCCACTTGGCCACCCGGCCAGATGCATCTCGGCTTCCGATGGTCTCAGCAAGTGGAGCAGTGTAGACAACCGTGATTGGGTGCTCTTGAAAGTACGGCTTCAGCTTCTTGGCAGCAAAGTGCACGCCGTAGCACATCTTCTGGTAGTGAGGGTAGTTCTGCTTTGAGGCTGACAACACCTCGCTTAAGTAGTACACAGGCCTCTGGACCGACAGTGCTTTGCCGTCCTCTGGGCGCTCCACTACTATGACAGTGCTAACCACCCGGCTAGTGGCGGCGATGTAGAGGTACATGGGCTCTTTAGCAGTCGGAGCCGCCATGACAGGTGGCGTGGTCAACATCTTCTTCAATTGGAGGAAAGCTTCATCCGCCTTGTCATTCCACTCGAAATGAGTGGTCTTCTTCATGAGCTGGTACAGGGGAAGAGCCTTCTCGCCTAGTCGACTGATGAAGCGGCTGATGGATGCCAAATAGCCGGTGAACTTTTAGACGTCTCTCACTTGGGTGGGCTTCTCCATCCTCTCGATGGCCTTGATCTTCACAGGGTTGCACTCGATGCCACGCTCTGAGACCAGGAAGCCAAGGAGTTGGCCGGCTGGTACTCCGAACACGCACTTCTCTGGGGTGAGCTTGATTTGAAACCGGCGCAAATTCTCAAAGGTTTCCTTGAGATCTTCCAAGAGGGTACCGCGCTTCTCCGTCTTCACCACAATATCGTCTACATAGACGTGGGCATTTCTGCCGAGCTGCTTGAGAAGACACTTCTGCATGCAACGCTGGAACGTGGCACCGGCATTTCTCAAGCTGAATGTCATGGTCAGGTAGCAAAAAGCTCTGAATGGTGTGATGAAGGCGGTCTTCAGGCAGTATGCTGGGTTCAACTTTATCTGATGGTAGCCAGAGTAGGCATCCAAGAAGCTCAGCAGCTCGCATCCGGCTGTGGAGTCTATCACTTGGTCGATCCGTGGCAAGGCAAACGGATCCTTGGGGCAGGCTTTGTTGAGACTGGTGTAATCAATGCACATGCGCCACTTGTTGTTCTTCTTCAGTACAAGGACTGGGTTGGCAAGCCATTCTGGGAAGAAAACTTGCATAATGAAGCCGGCTGCCAACAGGCGGGCGATCTCTTCACCAACACTTCTTCTCTTCTCCCCCGACAGTCGGCGGAGGGGCTGTTTGACTGGTTTAGCGTCTGCTCTGACGTGTAGCTTGTGCTAAGCAAAATCGGTCGGAACACCCGGCATGTCTTTGGGAGACCATGCAAAGATATCCCGATTCTCACGGAGGAAATCGACGAGCTCGCTTTCCTATTTGATGTCAAGGTTGGCACCTATGATAGCGTGCCTCTCCGAGTGCTCAGGTTCCAAGGGGATCTTCTTTGTTTCTTTGGCCGGCTTGAAGGAGCCCTCAGTCTCTGACTCTTTGGTTCTGGTGACAAGTCCGGCTGCTTGCCGGCCATGGCCACCACCCGGTCCAGGAGCTTCTTCTCAGCAGCAATCACGAGGGACTCGGCCAGCCGGCTACTGGCTGCAGCACAGGCGGAGCATTTCTCATAGTCTCCATTGATCGTGATAATTCCCTTGGTTCCTGGCATCTTCATCTTGAGGTAGGCATAATGAGGCACCTCCATAAACTTGGCTAGAGCAGGCCGGCCTAGGAGCACATGGTAAGGACTCTCCAGGTCAACCACCTCAAACCAAATCTCTTCTCGGCGGAAATGATCCTTGTCTCCGAAGAGGATGTCTATCTTGACTTTGCCGATTGGTGAGCAGGACAAGCCGGGCACAATGCCATGAAACACAGTCCGACTGGGCAGCAGCTGCTTCTCTTTGATTTTCAACTTCTCCATGGTGTCGCGGTAAAGGATGTTGATGCTGCTACCGCCATCTATTAGGATCCGGGAGAAACAAGCAGCTCGCCTCTCTGTTGCAAGGGTAGCATCCAACACGAGGGCATAGGAACCTGGAGAAGGCATCACTTCCGGGTGGTCAGCTTGGCTCCAGCTGATAGGCCTCTCAGACCAGTGCATGAACTCTAGGGCTGCCGTAGCAACGGCGTTCACTTCACGGTGCTGCTGACGCCGGCTGTGTCTGTCATTGGCCATGCTGGTGAAGACAACGTATGGGCCATGCTCTTCAGGATAATCATCTTGGATTGCGCCGACTGCTGGACGGGCGGCCGGCTGTTGAGGAGGCGTAGCTGGCGGGCCAGCAGGCGGAGGGGGCAGTCCTTCTCCCTTGGCGATGCGGACGAGCCAGTGGCACTTCCGAGTCGTATGGTTGGACGGCTTCGCACCGCTGTGAAATTTGCAAGGGGCATCGAGGGTCTACTGAAAGGAGAAAGCAGGTAACCAAGTCGGCTTGCCACCTTTCTGGCGCTTGGGGAGGGGTTGTCCTTCAGGTTGCTGGTCCTCAATGGTTGCCACCTGCCGGCTGGTGGAAGCCGACTGGGGGCTTTGCGCTTGTTGTCGTTTGGCTGCTGGCGCTGACTATTGTCTCCTGCCGGCGTTCGAGGAGCCAGAGGGAGCACCTTCCCAGAGGTATCCACTCGAAGCTCCAACTTCATGGAAGAGTCGGCAGTGGCATACTTGTCTGCTATGATCAACAGCTCGTCGAGCATGGCCGGCTCGTCGCAGAGGAGTCGGTGCTTGAGTAAGCTGCCCTCTCGACACCCGGCGGTGAAGTACTTGATTGCTTGGACCTCGTGCACCCCTTCGCAGGAGTTGCGCAGTTCAGCCCACCGCGTTAGGTAGTCGCGGGTGGACTCGTTGGGGCCTTGGACGCACAACGAGAGCTGGCGAGGCTTGGGTGGCCGCTTGTAGGTGTTGGTGAAGTTGCGGACGAAGACATCAGTGAAATCTACCCAGCTGTTGATGCTGCGGGGCTTCAGGCTGTTCAGCCATGTCCGGGCCATGCCCTGGAGCATGAGCGGACCGTACTTTATGGCAACGCGCTTGTTGCCGTTTGCTATGCTGACGGCCATGGAGTAGTCGACCAGCCAGTCTTCCGGCTTCACAGAGCCGTTGTACTTTGGCGTATCTCGTGGAAGCATGAACGCTTTGGGAAAGGGCTCGTCACGGATGCGGGGGCCGAAACGCGTCTTCTTCTTCTAGCGTCTGGGATCGAGCAAGGCGGTCGATCCGGTGGCGTGCGTTGTTCTCTCCGACTCCTTCTCGCCGGCCCAGCCGGTCGCCGAGTGTCAGGTGCACTACAGGCGTCGGGGAAGCACGCCTCTCCCTGCGAGCGGGAGGAGGCGGACAGTCGTCTCGTCGTTCCATTGCTCGTGGGCAGCCGTCTTGGTCGCGCTCGATGGTGAGGTGTGTGCGGCTGCGGCTGGCAGCCGGCTCTTTGTCTTGTCTGTCGCGGACGCCGCCCGTTGGCGTCCGGGAGGTCGCTCCTTGATCTCGGCGAGGGGGCGGGTTCTCAACCCGCTGGCCGGGTCCTTCTGTGCGGCAGCCGGCTTCTTGCGGCGCGGCAGCCGCGTCAATGAGCTGCTGAACGCGCTCCTCATGTAGCAACACTCGTCACCCTCAAGGCGATCCAGCTCGTCTGCTGCCACCTGGGCAGCTCGTATGTTCTCCGTGGGCGTGGCATAGACAGGGCGGTCTGCCCCGAACATGCTGGCGATGGCAGCGCCATGCTGCCGGACCGTGCCAACGCGGCTAGGCCCACCGGCATCCGGCGTGCCACCAATAGCGCGGTCGAACTCGCGCTGGTAGGCCTCTGAGAGGCGTCTCATGGTGGCCAACTTCTTGGCGCTTTCCACAAGCAAGACGCGGCGGGCTTCCAGCGTCTCGGCGTCAGCATCTTCTGCGATGGGTGTAGACAAGTCTCGTAGTGCCGCCTCGATCGGGTCATGGGCGCCGCCACCGGAGGCTCCATCGTGGCTGATGACGAGCACCTCCGTGACGGTGCTGCCGCTGCTATCGGCGCGAGGGAGAGGGTCATCGATGACCACCACGTTGGTGCGGAAGGCGTCGAGCGATGCCGTGTCAGAGTCGACAAGCATCGGGTCGGTGGAGCTAATCGACTCCAGGTCGGAGGCCGGCTCGTTGGCGATGTGGAGCTTGCCAAGGAGATCGACGAGGTAGCTCTTAGAGCTGGCTGTGCCCGCGCTTGGTGCGGACTCGTCGGAGAGGCGGATTTCGTCAACAAGGTTAGCGAGGCCAGCCGCTGCGCAGGCAAGCTTTGCGCCACACAGCGCGTCGGCGCTAACGCCATCGTGCTTGCCGGGCTGGCTGCGCTCGCTGGCGAGGAAGAGGGTTCCCGTCCAGAACAGATCTCCGGACGATGGTGCACCTAGCCCCATGGTGGGCGCCAAATACCGGGGGTGTTGTGCGACATATGCCAAAGGATGGCTTATCATGGAGGGGGCTAATAATACGTCGCTGGTGCCAGGAAACGGGATGAGGCGCAAACATGCATGCTGGCGAATCTTACCCAGGTTCGGGGATCTCCTAGGAGATAACACCCCTACTCCTGCTCTGCGGGGTCCCCGCATGATCACTCAAGCAACAATGGTGGCTACACGCTTGCTCGTTGAGCTGTTTCTCTAGAGGGGGAAGAAGAACAAGGCTAGCCCTAGCTTCCTCTCTCTATATCTGTGTGTGGATGAACTAGGGTCTGAACCCTTTGCATGGGTGTCCTGGGGGTTTATATAGGCCTACCCCCAGGGGTACAAAGGTAATATGGCCGGGTGTAGGACCCGACTGTCAGTGTCGACGGTCGCCGGATTCTCCGCCGACCGCTGGGGCCCACCGCCTGGTGGGCCCTGTTGGCTGTCTCGTACTTGGCCGACAGGCCGCACCCGCCGCTTGCGGGTCATGCCGGCTGCTCAGCACTGTAGCCGTGCTGCTAATGACGCATGCTTTGTCGGGGAGGAGTGGCGACAGTACCACCGCCTGGCGGGCGTTCACTGTAGCCACTCCCCGTCTCTTCTATTTTAATGGCGCACAAACTCCAAGGAGAGGAGGGCCGCCTGGTCAGGGGCCGGCCTCTCCTCAAGCCGACTGGTCAGGGCTCGCAGCCTTCTAGCTCCTTGCTGATAGGTATGGCCCGCCGCCTGCGGGCCGTACCTACAGCCTGTCGTGGGAGTATGGCTCCCTCTGACAGGGGTGATGTCAGCGTGGTAACAGTGCCGCGCCGGGCGAGAGATCTCCATCTGGTACGACGCACTGTGGCCACGCTTGGCCATGGATTCGGGGGTGGCAGGGCGTGCTGTAGCCATGCCCCGTCTCATCGTATTTATGTGGGTGTAGACTTCGAGGATGCCTAGGGCCGCCTGCTAGGAGCCGACCTCTCTGGAGTCCGCCTGCTAGGAGTCGGTCCACTTTGAGGCCGTCTTCTGGTAGCCGGCCGCTTGGACCAGCCGGCTGCGAGGAGGCGGCTCTTTGGTCTTTGATTCTTGAGGGGTGCAGCCGGCCCCGATGTCTTGAAACGCCATGGGGAGCTGATGAGGCTACCTGTGGCTAATTACTCCGACAAAACATAAGTCTGAAACATTTGAAAAGTTCAAAGAATTTCAGAGTGAAGTGGAAAATCTTCGTAACAAGAAAATAAAGTTTCTACAATCTGATCGTGGAGGTGAATATTTGAGTTATGAGTTTGGTCTTCATTTGAAACAATGCGGAATAGTTTCGCAACTCACGCTACCCGGAACACCACAGCGTAATTGAAAGAACATGTGGTGCCCCCATGTTTGGTTTTGTTAATTGATGACAATCTCTATGGACTAATGGTTGCCTTGAGTTATATTTGAAGGTTTTGTCCATTGGCTTTTCTTGGAGTACATGTGTTGGTTTCAAGGAGAGTTTGTGTCGACCAAGGTGCTATTCAAGGAATTACCTAAAGATTGGTCTTGTGAGAGGTTGATCAAGACTAAGTCAAATAGTGAATCAAGTTGATCAACACGCAAAGCGTAGAAGATGTACCAAGAGGGATCAAGTGATCCCATGGTATGGTAAGCATTGTCAATTACGCTTTGTGTACTAACCCGTGGTCTTCGTGAGAGTTATTTGTGGGGTTAGGTTGCGGTGTGCAAGTTCAAGTGATGCATCATGAAAAGATCAAGTGCTTGAAGCTTGCCGTCCATTGTGGTGACAATGTACTTGTGAAGATGTGCCGAAGAGTGGCTCACCCATAGTGGACTACGGGGGAGCAATCATCTAGTCTTCATCGAGCCAACGCAATCAAGAAAGGTGGTCAAACTTGAGGGAGTCAAGATCGTCATCATCTGGCTCAAGTGGACCATGTGCAAGGCAAAGGTTTTCCCTTGATAGGTTTTCTATTTTACCGGTCTCATGGTGGTAGTTGGGAGACCGGGTTATAGGATCGATTGCCGTACTATCAAGGGGGGCTCTCGATGAGTAGCTTGATCGTATCATTCATAGAGAGCTCAAACCATTGCATCCTTGCATCACCTTTCTTGGATCTTATTTGGTTCTCTTTGTGAGTCTTAGAGCTTATGGTCAGCTTGATGACAAGCTCGAGTTCATCGAAAACGGAGTTCACATGCATCTTCTATGATGTTTTCGATGTTGGAGGTTACACCGGTTCTTCTCTGTTGGAGGTTTCACTCCTCTATTTGTTAGGCATACCTTCGCTGTTTTGATGCTACTCCTTGTCTTGTATCCAACAAGCTTGAGTTTGCTCAATTCGGAGCTCATTTGCAGAAGTTATGGTAGTTCTGGTTTTATTGGATCCGTCTGTTGTCTCTAGCTGCGTTTTGAAGGCATCCAAGTGCTAAAGCCTCTGTGGCGTGCGGTAGTACTGCTCAAGGGAGCGGTAGTACCGCAGGGGCTAGCGGTAGTACCGCTCCTGGTGAGCGGTAGTACCGCTGCCTCTAGCCCAGAACGCTGGCGCGCACGGAAGTAGGCGCGGAAGTAATTTTTTATTTCCGCGGCCTACGCGGTAGTACCGCTGCCTCGTGTCCTAGCGCTGTTGCGTGCGGTAGTAGGCGCAGATGTAATTTTACATCCGCCCTTATGCGGTAGTACCGTGCCGACTTTTTCTCGTAGCTAGCTCCAGCGGTTGTAGGCGCGGCCGTTATTTTTTTCATCCGTGGTCGTGCAGTAGTACCGTAAGGGCAGGCGGTAATACCCCTCCTGCAGTACTACCGCCATGTTGCCCCTTTGCAGTGTTGTTTCATTGGGCTTCTGCCATCCTAGCGGTAGTACCGTTCTATGCGGGCTGTGAGCATAACGGTTGGATTTTCCCCCTCCTATAAAAGGGGGTCGTCTTCCCCAATGAACCCAATCCTTTGAGCTCGTGTTCTTCCCCCATTGTTGATCTTCTTCGAGCTTGCTAACTCTCAATCCCTCCATGGATTCTTGCTAGTTTTTGAGGGAAAAGAGAGAGGAGATCTAGATCCACATTTCCACCAATCACTTTCTCCTCTATGTGAGGGGAACCCCTTGGATCTAGATCTTGGTGTTCTTCTTCTTGTTCTTCCTCTCATTTTCCTCCCTAGCATTAGTTGCTTCAGTGGGATTTGAGAGAGAAGGACTTGGGCACTCCGTGTGCCCTTGCCATTGCATTTGGTGCATCGGTTTGAGTTTTCCATGGTGATACGTGGAAGTTACAAGTTGAGAAGCTTATTACTCTTGGGTGCTTGGTACCCTTGAGCTTGTTCCTCTTGGGTGCTTGGGCGCCCTAGACGGTTGGTGGTGTTCGGAGCTCAATCATTGTGGTGTAAAGCTCCGGGAAAGCGTCGGGGTCTCCAATTAGGTTGTGGAGATCGCCCCAAGCAATTTGACGGGTACCGGTGACCGCCCCCAAGGGTTGCCATAGTGTATGGGTTCGGTGACCGCACCCAAGGGTTGCCGTTGTACGGGTTCGGTGAACGCCCTCAAGCGTCCCTTAGTGGAATCACGGCATCTTGCATTGTGCGAGGGCGTGAGGAGATTACGGTGGCCCTAGTGGCTTCTTGGGGAGCATTGTGCCTCCACACCGCTCCAAACGGAGATTAGGATCCGCAAGGGTGTGAACTTCGGGATACATCGTCGTCTCCGCGTGCCTCGGTTATCTCTTACCCGAGCTCTTTACTTATGCACTTTACTTTGTGATAGCCATATTGTTTCTTGTCATATATCTTGCTATCACCTAGTAGTTTATCTTGCTTAGCATAAGTTGTTGGTGCACATAGGTGAGCCTAGTTGTTGTAGGTTTTGTGCTTGACAAATTAACCGCTATTTTTATTCCGCATTTGTTCCAGCCTAAACCGTAATATTTTAAAGCGCCTATTCACCCCCCTCTAGGCGACATCCACGATCTTTCAGTAATGGTGTGTCCGAACATCGTAACCGCACTTTATTAGATATGGTGCGATCTGTGATGTCTCTTACAGATTTACCGCTATCATTTTGGGGTCATGCTTTAGAGACAACTGCATTCACGTTAAATAGGGCACCATCTAAATCCGTTGAGACGACACCATATGAATTGTGGTTTGGCAAGAAACCCAAGTTGTCGTTTCTTAAAGTTTGGGGCTGCGATGCTTATGTGAAAAAGCTTCAACCTAATAAGCTCAAACCCAAATCGGAGAAATGTGTCTTCATAGGATACCCAAAGGACACTGTTGGGTACACCTTCTATCACAGATCTGAAGGCAAAATATTCGTTGCTAAGAATGGATCCTTTCTAGAGAAGGAGTTTCTCTCGAAAGAAGTGAGTGGGAGGAAAGTAGAACTTGATGAGGTAATTGTACCTACTCCCTTATTGGCAAGTAGTTCATCACATAAATCAGTTCCAGTGATTCCTACACCAATTAGTGAGAAGCTAATGATCATGATCATGAAGCTTCTGATCAAGTTACTACCGAACCTCGTAGGTCAACCAGAGTAAGATCCGCACTAGAGTGGTACGGTAATAATCCTGTTCTGGACGTCATGTTACTTGACCATGACGAACCTACGAACTATGAGGAAGCGATGATGAGCCCAGATTCCGCGAAATGGCTTGAGGCCATGTAATCTGAGATGGGATCCATGTATGAGAACAAAGTGTGGACTTTGGTTAACTTGCCCGATGATCGGCAAGCCATAGAAAATAAATGGATCTTCAAGAAGAAGACCGACGCTGACGGTAATGTTACTGTCTACAAAGCTCGATTTGTTGCAAAAGGTTTTCGACAAGTTCAAGGAGTTGACTATGATGAGACTTTCTCACCCGTAGCGATGCTTAAGTCTGTCCGAATCATGTTAGCAATTGCCGCATTTTATGATTATGAAATTTAGCAAATGGACATCAAAACTGCATTCTTGAATGGATTTCTAGAAGAAGAGTTGTATATGATGCAACCAGAAGGTTTTGTCGATCCAAAGGGTGGTAACAAAGTTTGCAAGCTCCAGCGATCCATTTATGGACCGGTGCAAGCCTCTCAGAGTTGGAATAAACGTTTTGATAGTGTGTTCAAAGCATATGGTTTTATACAGACTTTTGGAGAAGCCTGTATTTACAAGAAAGTGAGTGGGAGCTCTGTAGCATTTCTAATATTATATCTGGATGACATATTGCTGATTGGAAATGATATAGAATTTCTGGATAGCATAAAAGGATACTTGAATAAGAGTTTTTCTATTAAAGACCTCGGTGAAGCTGCTTACGTATTGGGCATCAAGATCTATAGAGATAGATCAAGACGCTTAATTGGACTTTCACAAAGCACATACCTTGATAAGATTTTGAAGAAGTTCAAAATGGATCAGTCAAAGAAAGGGTTCTTGCCTGTGTTAGAAGGTGTGAAGTTGAGAGAGACTCAATGCCCGACCACGACAGAAGATAGAGAGAAAATGAAAGTCATTCCCTATGCCTCAGCCATAGGTTCTATCATGTATGCAATGTTGTGTACCAGACCTGATGTGTGCCTTGCTATAAGTATAGTAGGGAGGTACCAAAGTAATCCAGGAGTGGATCATTGGACAACGGTCAAGAACATCCTAAAATACCTGAAAAGGACTAAGGATATGTTTCTCATTTATGGAGGTGACAAAGAGCTCATCGTAAATGGTTACGTCGATGCAAGCTTTGACACTGATCCGGATGACTCTAAGTCACAAACCGGATACGTATTTATATTGAATGGTGGAGCTGTCAGTTGGTGCAGTTCCAAACAGAGCGTCGTGGCGGGATCTATGTGTGAAGCGGAGTACATAGCTGCTTCGGAAACAGTGAATGAAGGAGTCTGGATGAAGGAGTTCATATCCGATCTAGGTGTCATACCTAGTGCATCGGGTCCAATGAATTTTTTTTGTGACAATACTGGTGCAATTGCCTTGGCAAAGGAATCCAGATTTCACAAGAAAACCAAGCACATCAGAAGACGCTTCAATTCCATCCGTCATCAAGTGTCGGAAGGGGACATAGAGATTTGCAAGATACATACGGATCTGAATTTTACAGACCCATTGACTAAGCCTCTCTCACGAGCAAAACATGATCAGCACCAAGACTCCATGGGTGTTAGAATAATTACTATGTAATATAGATTACTGACTCTAGTGCAAGTGGGAGACTGAAGGAAATATGCCCTAGAGGCAATAATAAGGTTATTATTTATATTTCCTTATATCATAATAAATGTTTATTATTCATGCTAGAATTGTATTAACCGGAAGCTTATTACATGTGTGAATACATAGACAAACAGAGTGTCCCTAGTATGCCTCTACTTGACTAGCTCGTTTATCAAAGATGGTTATGTTTCCTAGCCATAGACATGAGTTGTCATTTGATGAACGGGATCACATCATTAGAGAATGATGCGATGGACAAGACCCATCCGTTAGCTTAGCACTATGATCGTTTAGTTTGTTGTTATTACTTTCTTCATGACTTATACATGTTCCTCTGACTATGAGATTATGCAACTCCCGAATACCGGAGGAACACTTAGTGTGCTATCAAACGTCACAACGTAACTGGGTGATTATAAAGATGCTCTACAGGTGTCTCCGATGGTATTTGTTCAGTTGGCATAGATCGAGATTAGGATTTGTCACTCCGATTGTCGGAGAGGTATCTCTGGGCCCTCTCGGTAATGCACATCACTATAAGCCTTGCAAGCAATGTGACTAATGAGTTAGTTGCGCGATGATGCATTACGGAACGAGTAAAGAGACTTGCCGGTAACGAGATTGAACTAGGTATGGTGATACCGACGATTGAATCTCGGGCAAGTAACATACCGATGACAAAGGGAACAACGTATGTTGTTATGCGCTTTGACCGATAAAGATCTACGTAGAATATGTAGGAGCCAATATGAGCATCCAGGTTCCGCTATTGGTTATTGACCGGAGAGGTGTCTTGGTCATGTCTACATAGTTCTCGAACCCATAGGGTCCGCATGCTTAACGTTCGATGACGATTCGTATTATGATTTTATTTGATTTGGTGTACCGAAGGCTGTTCGGAGTCCCGAATGAGATCACGAACATGACGAGGAGTCTCGAAATGGTCGAGACATAAAGATTGATATATTGGAAGGTTATATTCGGACACCGGAATGGTTCCGATGTGTATCGGGTATTTTCCGGAGTACCGGGGGGTTACTGGAACCCCCCGGGGGATTAATGGGCCACAATGGGCTTTAGTGGAGAAGAGGGGGGGGGGGGCAGAGGTGGCGCGCGCTCCCCTTGCCCAGTCCAAATAGGACAAGGGGAGGGGGCGGCGCCCCCCTCCTTCCTTCTCTTCTCTCCTCTTTCCCCTTCTTCTCCTACTTGGACTAGGAAAGGGGGGGGTCCTACTTGGAGTAGGACTCCCCCCTTGGGCGCGCCCTCTAGGGCCGGCCGGCCTGCCTCCTCCCTCCCTCCTTTATATACGGGGGAGGGGGGCACCCCATAGACACACAAGTTGATCTTTAACCGTGTGCGGTGCCCCCCTCCACAGTTTTACACCTCGGTCATATCGTCGTAGTGCTTAGGCGAAGCCCTGCGCCGGTAACTTCATCATCACCGTCACCACGCCGTCGTGCTGACGGAACTCCCCCTCGGCCTCAACTGGATCAAGAGTTCGAGGGACGTCACTGAGCTGAACGTGTGCAGATCACAGAGGGCCGTGCGTTCGGTACTTGGATCGGTTGAATCGCGAAGACGTTCGACTACATCAACCGCGTTACTAAACGCTTCCGCTTTCGGTCTATGAGGGTACGTGGACACACTCTCCCCGCTCGTTGCGATGCTTCTCCTAGATAGATCTTGCGTGATCGTTGGATTTTTTTTGAAATACTACGTTCCCCAACATATACCTCTCTAGCCAAGTGTGCCTACCACAAACACATACTTCCCCTCTTCTCGTCTCACCGTCCATGCCCCCTATGTCCGATACGGTTCCATGCAGGTGCACACTCCCGCCCTTCTTTTCATCGATCTCATACTCATACACTCCTCCCCCTCGACATAGTAGGCCTCTTGCACCACCTCCTAGCCGCACCCCTCTCCCCCTGTCTGTCTCTCTGGACCTTATTTGCTTCTAACACATGCATGCATGTATACGTACCGATCTCCCTACATATAGCTAGGTCGACTATAATTCTTTTTCCCCACGCACCGATAGACTTACCTCACTAGTTATGTCTGTCCCTTTCTCGGACACACGACGCTTGATCTTCCTATGTAGTTACGTATGCTTACCACAAACATATCGTCTCCCCTCATCATCCTTGCATACCTCCTGACCCGTCTCTCACACGCACGTGCATAGACAGACATACATCCTCGGCCCTCTCTTATTGATATTGCACTCGTACCCTCCGTTTGTCTAGCAGGCCTCTCCCACCATTTGTGTGAAGCCACTCCACCACCAACCCTCCGACACTCTACCTTTGTCTTTCTCCCAACCTTATTCCTCTGCTACTCATATGCATGGATGCCGATCGATCTCCCTCAATACATAGCTAGGTCTCTCTCCTTCTCTACACATATACTAGTCGATCTACCTCTCTATAGTTAGGTCTCTGCCCCCCTCCCCCCCACACACCGATAGTCGAACATTGTAGGTAGGTATCCATGCCACAGAGAAAAATTGCACCTCTGCCCTCTCAAATTCCAATAGGCCCGCCGCCCTGTATCTTTGACGTGGGCAAACACAAATTCGATGGCACTCTTTATCGATCGCGCATCCACACACTTTATCCCTGTTTTTGATTCTATCAATATCTCACACCGATGATCCCTCCACTCGCTTCTCGTGGATCGCTCCCTCTATATATGATACATCCATGACTCTGTTTCACACGCATTGCATATGTTACGTTTTTTTGTTTGAGATATCATCGACACATTGCCTTTGTTTCGCACAAACCATATCTCTCACACCCAGCCACGTACGTACCTGCACCTAAAGAAGAGGTGCACGCAGGACGCACGTACTCACGTCTCGTTCCCAGCCACACCCGTGTGGGTACACGGTGGAGTTCGTTTCTGTACGAAAAGGCAGCCCACGTGATAAGACGCGTGTAGCGGTTGTTTACTCAAAGGAGGGTGGTGTACCACGCGTAGACGAAACAAAGTTCGACTTAACGCGTTAGTATTAAGGGGCTGTTTGGTTGTAGGCCTAGGAATGGCACATTTTGCCACACATTTCTTGCCACATTTGCCTAAGCTTAGTTCTTCAAAATGAGAGCCACAAGTTGGCAAGCCAAATGGAATCTTGCCACACTTTTTAAGTGTATGTCATGTGGGGCCCTAGTGTGGCAAAAAGTATATTGCCTAAGGTAAGGCTTGAACCAAACACCCTCCTAAGTTGGTCAAAGTTGTCTAACCTTAGGTGTGGCAACATGTGGCAACCATAGTCACAAATCAAACAGCCCCTAAATAAAGTTATATTCCTCAATGGCACGTACAGAATATAAAACGATTGTCGTGGGGAAAATGGAAAAATCCGCTCCACTATATACAACGGTGCCTGCCTGCCGGGGTTTGTCTCTCGTCACACCATCTCACACAAGGCGGCGGTGGCCTCTCTCTCACCGTTGGCCAGTGATCCGGCCCCATCCCGTCCGCCGGCGGAAAGGTAGGATGTGCATCATTTCTCCGTTCGACGGCATTGAGGCAGCACGTCCCAATTCGCGGTACCCGCCGTTCTCTCTAACCAAGCTGCAACGTGGTAGGGCCTTCGCCACTTGCTCGCTGCCGTAGTATGGGCAGATCCCGGCCGCTGGCACCCTCCTAGTAACATCCCGACGACTCTCAGGTACAGCTTCCTCCGGCCTTGCTCCACTGCCCATCTTACCACGTAGCCGAATGTGGAAAATCCTGCATGTGGATCTTCTTTAGTTGTTTGCTTAAAACTTATCTCGGCCGGCATACTTTCCATCTTGCAATCTCGTCCTCAAACCATTTTTGATAAACCACCATGCTGCTATCTTTCCCTTATTACATGGAATATGCTTCTTTTTTGTCGGCATATGTGTCTTCAACTCCTGTTATTGGGCAGTAATTGTTTCCTTTCTACCTCCTTTTGCAAATAGGGCTATCCATTTCACCTCATTGCTATTGCGACTTTTTTGTGAACTGCAGAAATCACTTTTTTTTCTTAAGAGTGTTTTGTGCAGTTCCGCCAAAATGTCACACGGGTAACATTTTTACATTTTCGTGGGACTGCAGAAAGGGAGATTGGTTTTGCTATCCTCCTCATCCAACTCCGTGCCTAATCTTCTCCAACAAGTAGTTAGTCCTAAAGAGAGATTGCAGAGGTGATCGGCTTCTATTTGTGTGTATTATGTTTCATCATCTAGTTCCACTATTATTGTAATCACACTGTAACACCCCGCATGTAACTTGCCATATTTGTAACTCCGACTCTTGCCATTTTCGGCTATGTGATATGTTTTTCCCTCCGTTGTCGGGTTTTTGTCTTTCGTTCTATATTTTTTCATGTCATGCATTTTCATATCATGTCATCATGTGCATTGCATTCGCATACGTGTTCGTCTCATGCATCCGAGCATTTTCCCCGTTGTCCGTTTTCCAATCCGGCGCTCCTATTTCCTCCGGTGCACCCTTCTAGTTTTCTTTCGTGTGCGTGTGTCAAACTTTCTCGGAATGGACCGAGGCTTGTCAAGTGGTCTTAATATACCACCCGGAGACTACCGGTCAAGTTTCGTTCTATTCGGAGGTCGTTTGGTACTCCAACGGTTAACCGGGCATCCGCAAAGTCCATTTGATTTTCCAGCAAAAACCCCCTCTAAAACCAGCCCAAAACCCACCAAACTCTCTTCCATGCTCTAGGTCGTCCGATCACGATCGTGTGGGCGAAAACCGCACCTCATTTGGAGTCTCCTAGCTCCCTCTACCTATTTATATGTGGGCATCCCGAAAAACGAAATCACAGACGAACCCTAACCCTCTCCCTCCGCGCCGCGCCGGACGCGTCCGCTCCGGCTGAACAACGTCCGCCCGCCTCCGGCCTCCCAC
>NC_057799.1:510907309-510917021 GCF_018294505.1 Triticum aestivum
GCCGCCGCCGCCGCCACCGGCCCGGCCCCGCCGTACCCCGCCCGCCGGCGACCGGTCCCTTCCCGCCGGCCATCTCCCTCGCCTCCTCCTTCCCTCCGGCGAGCTCCGGCCACCGGAGTCCCGAACGCCATCGGCCCGAGTCGAGCTCGAGCGAGCAACGCTCGATCCAGATCCAACCACCGTACGTTGACTTTTTCTCGCGACCCCCTCTTTTCTCTAAGTCCCTAAATCTTATCAGCATGTGCCTCTGTTCCCGATGCGATAACTTCTTGCATGTAGCTCCGATTCGCGCGTGTAATATGTCAAATTGTTCGTCTCGTGATGCTCTTCATTTTGTTCAATTGCACCATGTTCATTAGAGGTCATCTTGATTCCCAAATCTTCGTTGGAAGAGGGCTAGTTGCTGTTATTCTCTAGTTCTTAACTTGGAGATTTGTCATTTTTGTATCATTTATTCTGTGCATCTTTTGAGCATGAGCTCTACATGTGTTTTGAAGTATGCCATGCCATCTTTCCAGTGGTATAGTCCATGTATTTTTGTGATCTCTGTGGTGACTAGCACAAGCATGCCAAGTAGGCCCCGTAATATCTCTGATTTCAGGGACTTGGTGATTTCTCTAAGTCTTTGTCTGCTGTAATTTTGTTGCCATGTAAACTTGATGATACAGAGAGATCCATGCATATTTTGAAGATGTTCAGTAAGGATGTTTTTTAGCTATAGTTGTAATTGATCCATTCCTGCAATTGTTTGCAATTATGGAGTGCCATAGAATGACTCAATCTTGCTCTACTTTTGCTATAAAATATTTCTGGCAGATTCTTAACATGAGTTGCATTTTTGCCAAGCTTATTGTAGTTGATACATACATGCTATGTAATTGTTCTTGCCATGGTTAGCTTCATAAACATGCCATCTTTCTGCAGGTGTGCTTGGTTTGTAGTGTATTTCTCTGTAGTGAGTGCATCAAGCTCACAAAGAGGCCTACATATTAATATTTCTGCCATGCTCTGCTTTCTGCTAAGTCTGAAACCTGATAACGAAACTTGCTATGTTTACATGCTTGCCATCGTATCTTCTGTTCCTTTTTGGCTTATGGTCAGTAAGGGACTTTTGTCATGTGCTTTTAGTAGAATACTACCATGCCTTGTTTTTCTATGTTAAGTTCCTGTAGCATGTTGATTTCGTGCTCTGAACATTGCTACCTGATGCTGTTTTCTACCATGTCCAGTTTTTCACCAAGTCCGTGAACCTGTAATCTTTTGCACTTTTGCCATGCTTGTTTGAGCTTGATATGTTGTGAACTAGCCGTAGCTCAGTGTTCATCTTTTGTCAAGCATCTCCTGTAGATTACTGCCACGTGCTTTGTTGCTATGTTGGGGTGCTGTAGCATTGTTACTTGTTGTATTTTAAGTGCTATCTTGCTGTTAATCGCAGTTTAGTGTCATTCTTGTTTTGCTTGCCATTTGCAAACCGTGCATCCGATTCCGGTGATCTTTATATCGATTTCGACCGAAATCACCTCATCTTTCCAGTGGCATGCTTGGTTTTCCAAGTTACTGCCATGTTCATCATTTTTCCTTCCGGAGCACGCATATGCATCGCATATCATATCTCGCATATCATACATGTTTTGCATCATGTTGCTTGTGCATTCCTCGTTGTTGATTGTGGTTCCGTTTGTTTGTGTTCTTGTCTTGGGTAGAGCCGGGAGACGAGTTCGTGAACGAGGAACCTGTCGAGTACGCTTACGAGGATCAAGCTTTCGACAACTCTGAGAACCTTGCAGGCAAGATGACCACCCCTCGAAATCACTTCTATCTTTGCTATGCTAGTTGTTCGCTCTATTGCCATGCTCCGCTACCTATCACTTGCTATATCATGTCTCCTATTCAGCCATGCCAGCCCCTAACCATCCTTTCCTAGCAAACCGTTGTTTGGCTATGTTACCGCTTTTGCTCAGCCCCTCTTATAGCGTTGCTAGTTGCAGGTGAAGTTGAAGTTTGTTCCATGTCGAAACATGGATATGTTGGGATATCACAATATCTCTTATTTAATTAATGCATCCATATATATTTGGTAAAGGGTGGAAGGCTCGGCCTTATGCCTGGTGTTTTGTTTCACTCTTGCCGCCCTAGTTACTGTTATACCGGGATTATGTTCCTTGAGTTTGCGTTCCTCACGCGGTCGGGTGATTTATGGGACCCCCTTGACAGTTCGCCTTGAATAAAACTCCTCCAGCAAGGCCCAACCTTGGTTTTACAATTTGCTACCTAAGCCTTTTCCCCCGGGTTTTCGCGAGCCCGAGGGTCATCTTTATTTTAAACCCCCGGACCAGTGCTCCTTCGAGTGCTGGCCCAAACCGAGCGATGTCCGGCGCCCCCTGGGCAACCAGGGTCTATGCCAACCCGACGTCTGGCTCATCCGTTGTGCCCTGAGAACGAGATATGTGCAGCTCCTATCGGGATTTGTCGGCACATTCGGGGGCTTTGCTGGTCTTGTTTTACCATTGTCGAGATGTCTTGTAAACCGGGATTCCGAGACTGATCGGGTCTTTCCGGGAGAAGGTTTATCCTTCATTGACCGTGAGAGCTTATGATGGGCTAAGTTGGGACACCCCTGCAGGGTATTATCTTTCGAAAGCCGTGCCCGCGGTTATGAGGCACATGGGAATTTGTTAATGTCCGGTTGTAGATAACTTGTCACTTGACCCAATTAAAATACATCAATCGCGTGTGTAGCCGTGATGGTCTCTTCTCGGCGGAGTCCGGGAAGTGAACACGGTCTGTGTTATGTATGACGTAAGTAGGTGTTCAGGATCACTTCTTGGTCATTGCTAGATGACGTCCGTTCCATTGCTTCTCTTCTCGCTCTCATTTGCGCAAGTTAGCCACCATATATGCTTTTGCCGCTGCAGCTCCACCTCTTTGCACCATCCTTTCCTACAAGCTTAAGTAGTCTTGATCTCGCGGGTGTGAGATTGCTGAGTCCCCGTGACTCACAGATACTACCAAAGCAGTTGCAGGTGCCGACGATGCCAGTGCAGATGATGGCGTCGATCTCAAGTGGGAGTTCGACGAGGAACGTGGTTGTTACTATGTGTCTTTTCCTGATGATCAGTAGTGGTGCCCAGTTGGGACGATCGGGGATCTAGCATTTGGGGTTGTCTTATTTTCATCTGGATTTTGACCGTAGTCGGTCTATATGTTTGTATTTTGGATGATGTATGATGATATTTATGTATTGTGTGAAGTGGCGATTGTAAGCCAACTCTTTATCCCATTCTTGTTCATTACATGGGATTGTGTGAAGATGACCCTTCTTGCGACAAAACCACTATGCGGTTATGCCTCTAAGTCGTGCCTCGACACATGGGAGATATAGCCGCATCGTGGGCGTTACAAGTTGGTAATCAGAGCCTTCCCCGACTTAGGAGCCCCCTGCTTGATCGAATCGCTGGCGTTGTTGAGTCTAGAAAAAAATGTTTTGAGTCTTAGGATTATGTATATCGGAGAGTAGGATTCTTTTTACTCCTCAGTCCCTTCGTCGCTCTGGTGAGGTCTCCTGACGTAGAAGTTTTGACTACTCTCTCCTCAAATTTCACTAAAATTTTTTTTAGGATCACGCGGGTATCTTGGAATCGTTCCGATGGATTTGTGACGAGAACATTGTTCTTGGTGCCTCCTGTCATTTAGGGGTTGTGGCAGTGTCCCGGGGAGTTGAGCTCCGAGGTGTTGTCGTCACAATTTTATCGTTGCAGTTCTGGAATACCTGAGTTTCGCCGACATCGAAATCTCTTTTATGCAGTTGTTGGTGAGATCACCTCGACGCCACCCAGTACTGGGGCGGGAGTTCGGGAGTATTGCCATAACTTGTATAACGGATGTTTTTCGAAGGTTGAGGTAAACGATTTCCGAAGGTTTCTTGGTTATGTGTTGACGGATGGATACAGCTGGATCTAGGGATTGTTAGTTTGGGTGATATATATTTTGTGTCCCCTGTATCCCCTACACCAGATTGCATAACCAGAAAGTTTCGGGAGTTTATAAGTGGGAATTCAAGTAGCCTTAGGATATCTTTCCAACAGACGCATGATATGAGATTGGGGTTCGACGTCTAGTGGTCCGCTTGTATACGGTTGATTTTACAGTGGTCTCGTTGTGTATTAAAGAGTCCATGGCTTTGCCGACTCGGGGACGCTTCGTATGTCATGTGCACAGCCTTGTACATGATGGTGCTGCATGATTGAGCCCGTGTGGGCCCCACCACGAAAACTTCGGACGAAACCTCTATCATATGTTTGTTCCGGCTTATTCTGCAAGCCAATACTTTGTTTTATTTTGTATTGTGGTATTCGAGTTGCTTCGAATTCATATGTTCATTCCATATCTTTTCAAGTGGCTTCTCAACTTATGGAAGTGTGATGATTTACTACGGAATTCATTCGTTCATCTTCGTTCGAATGTTTATTGTGAAGACTATATGTTGCAATTTCTGTCCGTTGATTCTACTTATCTATTTGTCTATCAAGATGCTAACGGATGTCACCCTCTTCAGGATGGCTCCGCCAACGCGTCAGAATCCGGATCGCAATGAAGGGAGTCAAGCGAACCCTCCGCCACCACCTCCACCTCCGGAGGCATGGCAAGCAATCATGGCAGCCACCAACGCCAATGCTCAGATGATTCTGCAACTCTTGCAAGAACGTACTCAAGGGCAAGGCAATCAAGGCAATCAAGGTCAAGGCAACAATCAGTTTCACTTTGCCACTCTCAACCAGTTTCTCGCAAATCAGCTCAAGTCTTTCAGCTACTGTGCCGAGGCCACGGATGCTGATGATTGGCTCATGGACATCAACAAGCATTTTGAATGTAGCAATGTCAGGCCTGAGGACTATGTCAAGTTTGCTTCTTTCCAGCTCAAGGACCAAGCTGCTGATTGGTATCAACAATACAAAGATTCCAGAGGAGGTCGTGTGATCACTTGGACTGACTTCTGTCGGGACTTCAAAGCGCACCACATTCCACAAAGTGTTGTTGAGAGCAAGCGTGAGGAGTTCCGCAATCTCAAGCAAGGAAACATGTCTGTGTATCAATACAACATTCAGTTTCAGAAACTTGCTCGCTTCGCTAAACAAGACGTTCCTGATGAGAAGAGTATGATCTATCACTTCAGAGGTGGCCTTAAAGAGGATCTGCAGTTAGCTCTCGTTCTTGTTGAGCCTACTCAGTTTGATCAATTCTACAATATGGCACTGAAGCAAGAGGCTGCTCAGCTCAAGTGTGAGGCTTCTAAGAAGAGAGTCAGAGACGCAGTTCAGTCTTCTTCTTCCTCACTTGTGACAGCTAAGCAACAGAAGTTCTGGTTGCCTCCTCGTCCTCCGTTTCGTCAGCTTTACCAGCAGAAGAACAAAGGTGGCCATGGTTCTTCCAACTCTGGCTATCAGAACAAGTCTCAGAATCAAGCTCCAAAGTCCAATGCTCCTTATCACCGTCCACTCTCAGAGGTGACTTGCAACAAATGTCAGCAGAAAGGTCACTATGCTAACAAGTGCTTCAACCAGAGGCGTCTTCCTCCTCCTCCTCCTGTCAGATCTTCCAGCAATGCAGTGGTCAAGCATAATCCAAAGTCTGCAAAGGTGAACATGATGAATGCAGCTCAAGCGGAGGAATCTACTGATGTGATAATGGGTAATCTCTCAGTTAATGATATTCCTGCAAAAGTTCTTTTTGATACTGGTGCATCGCTTTCTTTCATTTCAAGACCATTTGCTTTTAAGCATGAGTTGGTTTATCAAGATTTGCCTAGACCGTTATCAGTTGTCTCTCCGGGTAAATTCATGAATGCAAGCTCTATGGTTCCGAATGTTACCATCAAGATGGGCGACTGTAAATTTCAGTCTTCTCCAATTGTTCTTGGTGACTCGGATATTGATCTAATTCTCGGGATGGACTGGCTTTCTAAGCACAAGGCTCAACTTGATTATGCTGCCAGGGAAATTCAATTGACACACTCGTCTGAGGATGTGATTATTTATGCCGCTCGTGATGAAACCATTCGGTTTTTCTCTCTCAATGAGAAGGGCGAATTGGATGCCATCTCTCAAATTCCAGTCGTTTGCGAGTATCAAGATGTCTTTCCAGAAGAGCTTCCGGGTATGCCTCCTCATCGGCCATTTGAGTTCGTTATCGAACTAGAGCCTGGCACTGAACCCGTTTGCAAGCGTCCATACAAGCTTGGACCCAACGAGCTGAAGGAATTGAAGAAACAGCTCGATGAACAAGAGTGTCTGGGTTTGATCAGACCGAGTTCTTCTCCATGGGGTTGTGGTGTTCTTTTTGTCAAGAAGAAGGATGGCACGGACCGACTTTGTCTCGACTACCGTCCATTGAACAAGAAGACAATCAAGAACAAGTATCCACTTCCCAACATCAATGAGCTTTTTGAGCAACTCAAGGGCGCTAAAGTATTCTCGAAGCTTGACCTTCGTATGGGTTATCATCAGATTCGCATTCGTGAAGAAGATATTCCCAAGACAGCATTCAGAACAAGCTTTGGTTCTTATGAATATACTGTCGTGTCTTTCGGCCTTGTCAATGCTCCTCCGGTGTTCTCTCGGATGATGAATTTCATCTTCAACCCCTATACCAATGAATTCGTTCTGTGTGTATCTCGATGATATCTTGGTCTTCTCCAAGAATAAGCAGGACCATGCCAAACATTTGCGATTGGTGCTCGACAAGCTCAGAGAGTATCAATTCTATGCGAAGTTCTCCAAATGTGAGTTTTGGCTTGATGAAGTTCTTTTCCTTGGTCACATCATCTCTGCCAAGGGCATCGCTGTTAACCCCGAGAAGGTGTCCGCAGTTCTGGATTGGGAACCTCCTCAAAATGTAAAGCAGCTTCGCAGTTTTTTGGGTCTTGCAAGCTATTGCCGAAGATTCGTTGAGAATTTCTCCAAGATTGCAAAGCCTCTTTCCAATCTCCTACAGAAGCATGTGAAATATGTCTGGTCTCCTGAGTGTGACGTTGCTTTCAACACTCTCAAAGAGAAACTAGTCACAGCTCCTGTCTTGACTCCTCCTGATGAATCCAACCCGTATGAAGTTTTCTGTGATGCTTCTCTCCAAGGTCTCGGTGCTGTGTTAATGCAAGAGAAGAAAGTTGTGGCCTATACCTCTCGGCCGTTGAAGCCCAACGAGAAGAACTACCCCACTCACGATCTTGAGTTGGCGGCAGTTGTCCATGCATTGATTACGTGGAGACATCTCTTGTTGGGAAGACAAGTGGACATTTTCACTGATCACAAGAGTCTCAAGTATATTTTCACTCAGCCCAACCTCAACCTCAGGCAGACTCGATGGGTCGAAATGATTCAAGAGTACAATCCGAGTATCGAATATACTCCAGGCAAAGCAAATGTCATTGCAGATGCTTTAAGCAGGAAGGCTTATTGCAACAGCTTAATTCTCAAGCCTTTCCAACCGGAACTTTGGGAAGCTTTCCGCAAGCTGAATCTCCAAGTTGTTCCTCAAGGCTTTCTTGCCAACCTCATAGTATCTCCTACTTTGGAAGATCAAATTCGTGAGGCACAACTCCTTGATGCCATGGTGAAGAAGGTGAAACGTGGTATCGACAAGGGTCTTTCCAAATACAAGTGCTATCGCATTGATGACAGAGACACTTTGTTCTTCGAGGACCGAATTGTGGTTCCGAAAGGTGATCTAAGGAAAGTCATAATGAACGAGGCGCACAATTCTCTCCTGTCCATTCATCCTGGAAGTACGAAGATGTATCATGACCTCAAGCAGTCGTATTG
Source organism: Triticum aestivum (assembly GCF_018294505.1). Lineage (NCBI taxonomy): Eukaryota > Viridiplantae > Streptophyta > Magnoliopsida > Poales > Poaceae > Triticum > Triticum aestivum. Next base: position 510,915,127 of record NC_057799.1, read on the forward strand.
GTGGACTCGAATGAAGCGAGAAATTGCTCAATTCGTGAATGAATGTGATGTCTGCCGAAGAGTGAAAGCAGAACACCAACAACCAGCTGGTCTCCTCCAACCTCTTGCTATCCCAGAATGGAAGTTTGATCATATCGAAATGGACTTTGTGACTGGATTTCCAAAGTCCAAGCGCGGAAATGACGCTATCTTCGTTGTCATTGACAAGCTCTCTAAAGTGGCTCATTTCCTTCCTATCAAAGAATCCATCACAGCAGCTCAGCTGGCAGAGCTCTACACCTCCAGAATTGTCTCCTTGCACGGCATTCCACAATTGATTTCTTCAGATCGTGGAAGCATCTTCACCTCTAAGTTCTGGGACTCCTTCCAGAAGGCCATGGGCACAAACATTCGCTTCAGCACAACTTTTCACCCTCAAACTAGTGGCCAAGTCGAGCGAGTCAATCAAATTCTTGAAGATATGCTCAGGGCTTGTGTCATTTCCTTTGGCATGAAATGGGAAGATTGTCTTCCATATGCTGAATTCTCCTACAACAACAGCTTCCAAGCGAGTTCGGGCAAGGCCCCATTCGAGATTCTCTATGGCAGAAAGTGCCGTACCCCTCTCAATTGGTCAGAGACTGGTGAACGCCAACTTCTTGGCAATGACTTAATCACTGAAGCTGAAGAAATGTGTAAAGTCATCCGTGATAATCTCAAAGCCGCGCAATCGCGTCAGAAGAGCTACTATGATAGTAAGCATCGTGATTTGGCTTTCGAGATCGGAGACCATGTCTACCTCCGCGTCTCTCCAATGAAAGGCACTCGTCACTTCGGTATCAAAGGGAAGCTTGCCCCTAGATACGTGGGTCCTTTCAAGATCATTGGCAAAAGAGGCGACCTCGCCTATCAACTTGAGCTTCCTTCCAACTTCGCGAACATGCACGACGTGTTCCACGTGTCACAGCTCCGCAAGTGCTTCAAGGCGCCTGAGCGCACTATCAACTTCGAAGAGATTGACCTTCAAGAAGATTTGTCTTATCATGAGCACCCAGTTGCTATTCTTGAAGAAACTGAGCGCAAGACTCGCAACAAATCTATCAAATTCCTGAAAGTGAAGTGGTCGCACCATTCCGACCGGGAAGCCACCTGGGAACGCGAGGACCATCTCCGTTCCGAATATCCGGAGTTCTTTCAGTCCTAGATCTCGGGACGAGATCCTCTCGTAGTGGTGGAGTGTTGTAACACCCCGCATGTAACTTGCCATATTTGTAACTCTGACTCTTGCCATTTTCGGCTATGTGATATGTTTTTCCCTCCGTTGTCGGGTTTTTGTCTTTCGTTCTGTATTTTGTCATGTCATGCATTTTCATATCATGTCATCATGTGCATTGCATTTGCATACGTGTTCGTCTCATGCATTCGAGCATTTTCCCCGTTGTCCGTTTTCCAATCCGGCGCTCCTATCTCCTCCGGTGCACCCTTCTAGTTTTCTTTCGTGTGCGTGTGTCAAACTTTCTCGGAATGGACCGAGGCTTGTCAAGTGGTCTTAATATACCACCCGGAGACTACCGGTCAAGTTTCGTTCCATTCGGAGGTCGTTTGGTACTCCAACGGTTAACCGGGCATCCGCAAAGTCCATTTGATTTTCCAGCAAAAACCCCCTCTAAAACCAGCCCAAAACCCACCAAACTCTCTTCCATGCTCTAGGTCGTTCGATCACGATCGTGTGGGCGAAAACCGCACCTCATTTGGAGTCTCCTAGCTCCCTCTACCTATTTATATGTGGGCATCCCGAAAAACGAAATCACAGACGAACCCTAACCCTCTCCCTCCGCGCCGCGCCGGACGCGTCCGCTCCGGCCGGACAACGTCCGCCCGCCTCCGGCCTCCCACCGTGCCGGCCCGCGAGCCCG
>NC_057799.1:510917670-510945319 GCF_018294505.1 Triticum aestivum
GCCACCGGCCGCCGCCGCCGCCACCGGCCCGGCCCCGCCGTACCCCGCCCGCCGGCGACCGGTCCCTTCCCGCCGGCCATCTCCCTCGCCTCCTCCTTCCCTCCGGCGAGCTCCGGCCACCGGAGTCCCGAACGTCATCGGCCCGAGTCGAGCACGAGCGAGCAACGCTCGATCCAGATCCAACCACCGTACGTTGACTTTTTCTCGCGACCCCCTCTTTTCTCTAAGTCCCTAAATCTTATCAGCATGTGCCTCTGTTCCCGATGCGATAACTTCTTGCATGTAGCTCCGATTCGCGCGTGTAATATGTCAAATTGTTCGCCTCGTGATGCTCTTCATTTTGTTCAATTGCACCATGTTCATTAGAGGTCATCTTGATTCCCAAATCTTCGTTGGAAGAGGGCTAGTTGCTGTTATTCTCTGGTTCTTAACTTGGAGATTTGTCATTTTTGTATCATTTATTCTGTGCATCTTTTGAGCATGAGCTCTACATGTGTTTTGAAGTATGCCATGCCATATTTCCAGTGGTATAGTCCATGTATTTTTGTGATCTCTGTGGTGACTAGCACAAGCATGCCAAGTAGGCCCCGTAATATCTCTGATTTCAGGGACTTGGTGATTTCTCTAAGTCTTTGTCTGCTGTAATTTTGTTGCCATGTAAACTTGATGATACAGAGAGATCTATGCATATTTTGAAGATGTTCAGTAAGGATGTTTTGTAGCTATAGTTGTAATTGATCCATTCCTGCAATTGTTTGCAATTATGGAGTGCCGTAGCATGACTCAATCTTGCTCTACTTTTGCTATAAAATATTTCTGGCAGATTCTTAACATGAGTTGCATTTTTGCCAAGCTTATTGTAGTTGATACATACATGCTATGTAATTGTTCTTGCCATGGTTAGCTTCATAAACATGCCATCTTTCTGCAGGTGTGCTTGGTTTGTAGTGTATTTCTCTGTAGTGAGTGCATCAAGCTCACAAAGAGGCCAACATATTAATATTTCTGCCATGCTCTGCTTTCTGCTAAGTCTGAAACCTGATAACGAAACTTGCTATGTTTACATGCTTGCCATCGTATCTTCTCTTCCTTTTTGGCTTATGGTCAGTAAGGGACTTTTGTCATGTGCTTTTAGTAGAATACTACTATGCCTTGTTTTTCTATGTTAAGTTCCTGTAGCATGTTGATTTCGTGCTCTGAACATTGCTACCTGATGCTGTTTTCTACCATGTCCAGTTTTTCACCAAGTCCGTGAACCTGTAATCTTTTGCACTTTTGCCATGCTTGTTTGAGCTTGATATGTTGTGAACTAGCCGTAGCTCAGTGTTCATCTTTTGTCAAGCATCTCCTGTAGATTACTGCCACGTGCTTTGTTGCTATGTTGGGGTGCTGTAGCATTGTTACTTGTTGTATTTTAAGTGCTATCTTGCTGTTAATCGCAGTTTAGTGTCATTCTTGTTTTGCTTGCCATTTGCAAACCGTGTATCCGATTCCGGTGATCTTTATATCGATTTCGACCGAAATCACCTCATCTTTCCAGTGGAATGCTTGGTTTTCCAAGTTACTTCCATGTTCATCATTTTTCCTTCCGGAGCACGCATATGCATCGCATATCATATCTCGCATATCATACATGTTTTGCATCATGTTGCTTGTGCATTCCTCGTTGTTGATTGTGGTTCCGTTTGTTTGTGTTCTTGTCTTGGGTAGAGCCGGGAGACGAGTTCGTGAACAAGGAACCTGTCGAGTACGCTTACGAGGATCAAGCTTTCGACAACTCTGAGAACCTTGCAGGCAAGATGACCACCCCTCGAAATCACTTCTATCTTTGCTATGCTAGTTGTTCGCTCTATTGCCATGCTCCGCTACCTATCACTTGCTATATCATGTCTCCTATTTCAGCCATGCCAGCCCCTAACCATCCTTTCCTAGCAAACCGTTGTTTGGCTATGTTACCGCTTTTGCTCAGCCCCTCTTATAGCGTTGCTAGTTGCAGGTGAAGTTGAAGTTTGTTCCATGTCGGAACATGGATATGTTGGGATATCACAATATCTCTTATTTAATTAATGCATCCATATATATTTGGTAAAGGGTGGAAGGCTCGGCCTTATGCCTGGTGTTTTGTTTCACTCTTGCCGCCCTAGTTACTGTTATACCGGGATTATGTTCCTTGAGTTTGCGTTCCTTACGCGGTCGGGTGATTTATGGGACCCCCTTGACAGTTCGCCTTGAATAAAACTCCTCCAGCAAGGCCCAACCTTGGTTTTACCATTTGCTACCTAAGCCTTTTCCCCCAGGTTTTCGCGAGCCCGAGGGTCATCTTTATTTTAAACCCCCGGACCAGTGCTCCTTCGAGTGCTGGCCCAAACCGAGCGATGTCCGGCGCCCCCTGGGCAACCAGGGTCTATGCCAACCCGACGTCTGGCTCATCCGTTGTGCCCTGAGAACGAGATATGTGCAGCTCCTATCGGGATTTGTCGGCACATTCGGGGGCTTTGCTGGTCTTGTTTTACCATTGTCGAGATGTCTTGTAAACCGGGATTCCGAGACTGATCGGGTCTTTCCGGGAGAAGGTTTATCCTTCATTGACCGTGAGAACTTATGATGGGCTAAGTTGGGACACCCCTGCAGGGTATTATCTTTCGAAAGCCGTGCCCGCGGTTATGAGGCACATGGGAATTTGTTAATGTCCGGTTGTAGATAACTTGTCACTTGACCCAATTAAAATACATCAATCGCGTGTGTAGCCGTGATGGTCTCTTCTCGGCGGAGTCCGGGAAGTGAACACGGTCTGTGTTATGTATGACGTAAGTAGGTGTTCAGGATCACTTCTTGGTCATTGCTAGATGACGTCCGTTCCATTGCTTCTCTTCTCGCTCTCATTTGCGCAAGTTAGCCACCATATATGCTTTTGCCGCTGCAGCTCCACCTCTTTGCACCATCCTTTCCTACAAGCTTAAGTAGTCTTGATCTCGCGGGTGTGAGATTGCTGAGTCCCCGTGACTCACAGATACTACCAAAGCAGTTGCAGGTGCCGACGATGCCAGTGCAGATGATGGCGTCGATCTCAAGTGGGAGTTCGACGAGGAACGTGGTCGTTACTATGTGTCTTTTCCTGATGATCAGTAGTGGTGCCCAGTTGGGACGATCGGGGATCTAGCATTTGGGGTTGTCTTATTTTCATCTGGATTTTGACCGTAGTCGGTCTATATGTTTGTAGTTTGGATGATGTATGATGATATTTATGTATTGTGTGAAGTGGCGATTGTAAGCCAACTCTTTATCCCATTCTTGTTCATTACATGGGATTGTGTGAAGATGACCCTTCTTGCGACAAAACCACTATGCGGTTATGCCTCTAAGTCGTGCCTCGACACGTGGGAGATATAGCCGCATCGTGGGCGTTACACACACTGACTGGATATCTTTGCAAACAGGGATGGTCAGCTCGATTTTAGAGGAGCTGCAGAAAATGATCGGATTGTGATGTCCTCCATACTCCTCTTTTTTGGCTATAGAGCTGGGTGAAACTAGCTGCCAACCAATGAAAACTGTGCCTAGGAAAAGGAGCCATGCCTACGAACATCATCGGTCAATTATATATTTTTCTTTATTTGTACACCTTCTCACAACTTTGTCTTCAGTTGTGATGTGAATATTGGCGCTGATCTGCGAACCATTGAGATGCATTAGCAGCCATGGTAGTTTCATTTGTATTTGATGGAATGTTGTAACGAGATAATCTTGAGGCAAGAGGACACATGAATCCTAAGTTGAAACCTTTTTTTCCTGCGGGAACCAAAGTTGAAACCCTCCTAGCATCACAATACAATTTCATTAAAAGTATGCGTACATATAAACAAATCTTGAAGGATTGATAGCAATGCCAGAAACAATTCAACTTTGGTTCGTTGACATGTGGGACATCCTTCATCCGGCTCCACCTGCCATGCAGCAATATTTAGTGCACAACTGCAGGGAAAGATTCACCCCGGTCATTGCGCCACAGTAGTAATGACTAGTGAGCAGTCAAATCACAGAGCCCCACCTTTGCCATAGTAAGTTGCTCGGACGGTGCAACCATCATTTCTCTATTCGTTGAATCCGCTGGTACTCCCATATTCCCAGAGTAATAAGTTGCTGGGGCGAAGCAACCATCACTTCACCTTTCCCACAATAAGTACTACTTCCTCCGTCTAGGTGTGCAAGTCACCTTACAAAAATCAGATATTCCCAAAACACTTAGGCGCAATGCATTAAATTTCGTCCTCGTTCCCCTCGCTGCCTCGTTCATCAGCGAGCAAATTTTTTGGCTGAACCAGGCGGGGGAGGAAGTTAATGCGGGAGAGAATGAGCGACCTATGCATGCAGAGAAGGAACACGTTGACTAGAGGAGGGATTGACCCTAGTTTGCATGCACGTCAATGCGCCTGCATAGGTTGGCTGAAACGGTAGCCCTATTAATTAGGGATTCATTGCTAATCTCCACTTGGTTTAGGAGTAAAAAAGTGGCGTGGTGATTGGAAGAATTATCGGTCTGATTATTTGGCCTCTTCTAATCCGCAGCCACCTAGGTCGCGCTGCTCCACCTTAGGTGACTTACACACCTAGACGGAGGGAGTACCTCCTTTTTTTATTCTAGAAACAAGCACACGCGAATATTGGACGGTAGCAGCACAACAACTGAATCTAAAATCGAAACCAACCAATGAACTACTACTAATGGTGAGCGTTTGCTAGTATCATGTCCTCCGTCTGTCCATGTATATAGGGCTTAATGCGTTTTCCGAGACTAACTTTGGCCCTGTTTGGATCCATGGGTTAGAGTTAGTTTGAGCTAGTTGGGGCTCAAATAGCCCTAAAGTATCCAAACATGAGGGTTAAATTGGAGCAAGTTGCACCGAACCCACAAAAAAACTATCCCACCCAAGAGGTGCTAATTGGAGATAGTTCTCATTGGGCCCACTGAAAAATCACTTTTCTCTCTCCATCAAGTACATTTATTGTCAATCTAACCCTATCATCCAAACACCTCTTTGGCTACAGTTAGTTCAGGGTTAGTCATGAGTTAGTCTAACCTCTAGCTAAGTTAGAGTATCCAAACAGGAGCAATATAGGACATGCAAGTTGCTCAAAGCATATAGTCAAATTCGTACGTGAAAGGATCTTTTTTTTTAAATGGAACGTGAAAGGATCTTCGAATGATATAATTTTCAAATTATATAAAATCTTATCAATAGTTAAAGGCATCCTCGAAGAATATATTAGGCCCTATATAAAATCTTATCAATAGTCAAAACCAAGTGTTACTACTACACCACACAAGTTCAAAACGAGAAGCTGGACCCACTCATGGCACGGCACGCCTATCTCGTTTGGTCCATCGGTCAAAGCGCTTCTTCTTCTTGGCATAACAATAGAGTACAGTAATTTATTTTAGAATGCTCTTGGCATGTCGCTAACATGTGATGAGTTAACCGACCTCAATAGATGGTAAAAACGCCAGCCCGCCGCACTTTGAGAGAGATGAGGAGCGAGAAGCAATACGGGCTGTTTGATTACTAGAGCTAGGTCTCGCACGGAGGCCAAGAAATATGGTGATAGCGTGGGTTGGCCATGTACAGTATGATGTAACTACACTGGGCTGCCGTGTTTCGTACTCTTCCGGTCTACTATGGAGATGATTGGTTGATTTTATATCGCTGAATAATATAAAATATTATTAGTGCAGACGCTCCACCACGAGGTTCCTTGCTCCTTCTCGGTCGTCGGGAATCTATGTCTTCCACTCTTTTTTTACATGAGCTTTGTTCATCCTTTTGCCAACACGCGGGACATCTAGCATCAAGGTGCACGTGTCATGCAAGAAAATGGAGATAAGCAGTGCGTAAGTGAGTTGTGCACTTCGATGGCACCTAGTACTACGCAATATTTCCTCCTCGATGGCATGTGAATAGTGCACGTACTGAATGATGGAGCACGGGATTGTAGCCATGGACATGGGCGTCCCTTTTTGGAGAGAGTACTAAATAACTTTGACGTGTCCCGTCAACTCGCAGAACGACGAGATCCCTCGCTAACACGTGCGCGGTGGCTCGCAGCACGAGGAGAAACTTTTGCTTACAAGCGGTGGACATGCAGCAGTTCATTTGCTATCAGATTGCCAGAAGTACTACTATAGTACCATCATTATTGTTCGACTTCCGGAAGAGGAGAAGAGCCAAGCACAAGGTCACCAACTAACCTAGTACTACTATTATAGCCAAAGCTGGTCCACCTTTTTAGAGCATGGTTAATTAATATAGGCGGCTCTTGCAGTGGCACATCATTAACACAGTGCTCTTGCAGCAGCAAGTACTCTCTTCATAAAGAAAATAAAGGATTGGAGTGGCATGTCCACTTGAATCCCATAGCATTAACACAGTGTTCCCCTAAAAACAGAGTGTTTGACACAGGGAAAACAAAGGAAGTGAAAAAAAGTTGGGTGGATGCTAGATTGCCAATTAACACATGATTACACGGGAAAAAAACCTTATAGCATTCTATCCTATGAATCAAACGACCAATGTAGGTAGCACAGTGCTGCCTCTCATCGACCTCCGCTGCAGGAGTTTTCTTCTAGTAGTTGCAGAGCTTAGGCCAAGGAAACAATTGATTTTCAAGTAGGGCTCGATTAACTCAACTATGTCTCCTAGATAGCAGCGCCCACCTGCAAATGAGCGCCACCATGAGCAGCGTGACAATGATAGAGGCTCTGGGAGGACCAGTGGTATGCGGGCGACGAGCCAACGAGGTAGCCTGACGACCCCTTGAGCTTGAAAGGCACCCGCATGATCTCCTCTCCTCGTAGGGAAGGTCGGGGTCCATTGGGTACATCTCCGACGACATCCGTGGCTTCCGACCGCGTCGTTGCCATTTCATTAGTGTAAATAATTAGTCATTTCCTAGTCAATAATCAAAACTGCCTAAACTCTAACATGTGAACACTAAAATCGCTCAAGGGGGTGATATACCCGGTTTTAGAGATTTGAGGGTAAAAATCGAACCAAAATTGACTTGGGGGGTTATTTGTCCATCAACTTACATTTGAGGGTGAAAAATATACTTCTTTCAATGGCCCGCTGGTCAGAGTATTCTTTTTAGATTTATAACATGTGGGACCGAGTGTGAGCGAACCGACCTCAATCGACGGCAAAATCGCCTGCCGGACGCACTTTGAGAGAGACGAGGAGCAAGAAGCGATACGGCTGGTCGTGTCATGCAAGAAAATGGCTGGTCTCATGTTTAAAACTTGCTGTACTATAGTTGAGGTAGATGTAGATGTACTGTAGACGTAGATGTAGATGTACATGTTGAGATGTAGAGATAAGTGAGACTCACCAACGGTCACCAATGTAGGCCGAGTACGTGCACGAATCACCCACAAAAAAGGAGCACGTGCATGAAGAGAAAAATTGCACGCACGGACGCACGTACTCTGTGCCTCATTCCCTAACACACGCGTGCAGGTACACGGTGGAGCTCATTTCTGGATGAAGAGGCAGCTCACGTGATAATTTGATGCGTTTGGTAGTTGTTCACTTAGTGGAGGGTCAGGAACCATGCGTGGACGAATCAAAGTTCGACCATGATGCGGTGGCGCGTTTGTTTTTAATGTTTTTTCTTCAATGGAATGTACGCAGTTTTTTCTTGAATGACACGTGAATCGTGCACATACTCAATGAAGGAGCACGGGATGGGATGGTAGCCATGGACATGGTTGGCCCTTTTTGGAGACTACTACACTGGTACTTTGATGTACCTTTTAAAAAAACTACTACTTTGATGTGTCCTGTCAACTCGCAGAACGACGAGAAGCTTGCTTACTACGCCCTCTACATAGCCCACACTTATTGTACTATGAGTTGGAGTCTGGGAGCACCTGATATTTCCCCGTCCGGACCGATCCCATGTTGGCTTCTCACCTTCCTAGCCCACCAAAAACCCCTCCCCCCTCCCGCGCGCGCTTCCCTCCCGGCACCAGCTGAGCCTGCCGCTCGACATTGATGGCAAGTCAGGGCGACGCGACCTCTCACTTCTTCCGCCGTTGAAGCGGCATGCCGACCAAGGGCACGGCCCGCTGCACGCTCGGTATTTCAGACTACTCATAGTGGAGGAGCAAGTACTACAATAAGCAGGCTATAAGGATTTAAATATAGTATTTGTGCTTAGTTGAAGGAGAGAGAAGAGGAGAGAAAAGAGAAGCGGGCTGTAAACTTGTAGCCGGTTGTAGCACGAGCTCCAACATACTTTGTGAAACAAAAGGTGGGGCCATGGGCCTGTTTGGTTCATGACTAACTTTGCCACAACTAAGCTTAGGCAAAGTGTGGCTGCCACAAAAAGTGTGGCTAACAAAATGACCACCACAAGTGGCAAGATTTGGCAAAAGTTTGAGCTTATGACATGTGGACCATGTTGCTAGAAAAGTATGGGAAGCCACAAGTGTGGGAATGAATGAAACACATGCCTAAGATGTTGTGGCACGACTAAGGTTAGGCATGCCAACCTTAGGCTATAAACCAAACAGGCCCCATGTATTAATGATATAATATTATACTAAAGGGACTAACTATTGTACTAGCAGGCTATTAGGTTGGCTCTAGATGATGTGTCAACTTCATATAGCCGGATGTTGGCTATACTATTAACCATGCTCTAAGTGTGGTGTGAGGGGGACTAAAGTTTAGTCCCATACTGCTAGGTGAGTGTGAGTTGCACCACTTTATAATGTGATCAATTCTAGCATTTGCATGAGCATGATAATAGGAAACCTACATGCGCGCTCTTCGGGAATGAGCCTGTCCAAGGACAAAAGCTATGCACGTGGTCTATATTTTTGTTGGTCGGATAATTAACGGACGCCTTAATTACTCAGCCGTTTCTGATTCTTTTGGATAGTGAGGATACTATTGACTTGGACGTGGGGTTTCGTCCAAAGGCCTACTACTGTATTATACTTGCTCTTACTCGCACGACCGACCTGACAGGCTCTACCCTAGCCGCCGTTGTATCATATGGTTTCGCACCGTTGCAGATCATAGCGCCGCTACGCAAGTCTTCTCCATCCCTCCTTCCGGCGTGCACCACGAGAAGGGACAACAATCCTCCGAACCATGCCTTTCGTGATCATGTACGGGAGAGGGGCGATCAGGTTTTTGGGGAGCACACTCCTGCGACTGCTGCCAGCGACGACTTCCTCAACGACAACCTTCTTCCCCGACCTCGGTAACCTCTTCATCAACGACATGAGTGACAACATCAACCACTGCGGTTCTACTCTTGCTCTACAGTATGTGATTCTGTCCTCCTGGTTTAGTCCGCATCATTACTTTGATCTTTGCAATTGTCGTCATGATCTATTTACTATTGATTCGAATTAAATCTCATAGTAAATTGCTCATATATTGAACAATCCAATCCAAAAACCTGATTATAGGCAATTTACTCCGAGTGGTTTTGCTGCGCTTTTGAAGTCGCCTACCTTTAAGGGGGTGCAATATAAAAGGTGGCGCACAAGAGCAGTATATTGGTTTCAGATCATGTACTGCTATGACACCACTAAGGGTAAGCCCGAGGGCGATCTTAATCCTGCACAGCAGGAAGCTTTTGAGAACATGGATACCCTCTTCAAAGCCGCCCTGCTGAGTGTTCATATATGTCGTTTGACAGCGGCAAAGACATGTGGGCTGCGCTCGAGGCCACGTTTGGGGCCTCGGGCGCTGGCAACGAGTTGTACGTCATGGAGCAATTCTGTGAGTACAAGATGACTGATGAGCGCGCTGTTGTTCAGCAGCCTCATGAGATATAGTCACTCGCTAAGGAACTTGAGTACTTTAAGTGTGTGTTGCCAGACAAATTTGTTGCTGGGACCACATTGCCAAGCTTCCACCTTCGTGGAACAATTTTGCTACTTCTCTGGAAAACAAGAGACATGAGTTTTCCGTTTCGGATCTCATTAGCACTCTTGATTTTGAAGAGAAGGCGAGAGCAAAAGACACACGTGCTCGGGGCGCTGAGGGAGCTTCTAGTTCCTGGAGGAAACCGCCGAGAGGGCACGACAGCAGGTGCCGAGACTACCCCTGGTCCTGCCGTTAGCTCCTCTAGATGCAGCGACGACTCCTGGGAGTCCAGCGACTCTCCCGGGCCTAGCGAGTCTCCGGAGACGAGCGACGACACGCGCCACCGAGCTCTCGTCGCGCCCGAAGTGCGACAGCGGCATCCGCCCGTCGTCGTCGATGACCTGATGGGGTTGGCGTCGGCCCCTCGTGGCCCACTATTGATGATGGCGTCGGCAACGACGACCGTAGTCAGGGCTCCTTGAGGTTTTTTCTTCTTTTGTTCCCTGCGCGGAATCGAGACGAACCCGATGGGGGTGTGTAAAGAACCTGTAATGCTTTTGCTCCGATGTTTATTATTCCTACTATAAGGTTGTGGTTGCATGTCTTGCTTCGGCACTATCCCCCCTTTTCATCCTCGCGGTAGCTTAGCGCTCTACGCCGGCAGGTCCCAGTCCCCAGGCAAGCTTTAGTCATCACTGGTATGCCAGGTCGCGATGCCGTGGTCAAGGCCAGGAGGTGAGCGGCCCAAGGTCCGGTAAGAGCTCCTGAGGCGCGATGCTCAAGAGGTCTCATTTGGCGTGCATGTAGCTTCCGAAAGGCTGAAAAGGAAGGCAGCATTGCTGGTGCAAGGCTGCGAGAGTCGAAAATTCCCAACTGCGGCGTCGCGCTAACATGAATATGTGACTTATCTTATTGAGCCCGAGGTGATTCCCTTTACAGCGTCTGATTTGCACTTCAGCGGCGGTGTTACTAGGTGAGGCTCACGCCGGCTTCCCCTTCCTTGCTCATCTAAATGCTCTGCGTCCTCGGGTCCCGACCCTCGAGCGAAGCTCAGCCGCCGCTGGTATGCCAGGTCGCGATGCCCTGGTCAAGGCCAGGGGGTGAGGGCTGGAGAGTTAGTAGGAGCTCCTGAGGCGCGATGCTCAGGAGCCCCCCTTTAACGCGCAAGCGAATCACGCGAAAGGAGGGAAGCTGGTGAGGCCACCCGTAGGGAAGCTCCGGAGATTCCTGTGGGTTAGTTCGAGAGGAAGATATGGCTTATAATCGTGTTTGCTGTTGTGCCGCTGATATTTTCGCAAGAAGATGAAGGCACTAAGGATCTGGTGAGGTGACGTGTGCGGGGCGGGCCGCGAGCCAGAGCTCGATCACTTAGGTTTGTCAGCGTTGCAGGGACGGACCCGAGCACAAGTGGCGTGCCAGCAGGTGTAGCCCCCGTTGTGGGATGAGCAGGAGGCCGCGAAGGGCAATAGGCAAGTAGGCGATAATCATAAACCATCTTGGAGAAGGAGATAACACTAGTCCAAATAAATGCAAGAGCAATACATGCCGCAGGGACGGACCCATGCGGCCTGGGGATGATGCAGCCCGAGGGGCGCCCCCAACAGAGTAAGTTAAAGACGTAAAAGGATACATGTCGCTGGGACAGGCCCATGCGAGCTGGGGATAATGCAGCCCGAGGGGCGCCCCCAACTGAGTAAACCGAAAAGAGTCACCTGGCACTATTGCTGGAGAGAGGTCGGAGCAGCCGAAGACGCGTGTTGAAGAAGCCGCTCCTCATGAGCCGCCTGGGTCCTGAGCCTCGGGAGGCTCTGGGGGCTCGGGAGGCTCATGAAGAACCGTGGTTATCTCCGCCAGGACCGCGTGATGCCTGGCCTCCTGAGCCGCCAGAACGCTCCGCAGGTGGCGCTGGAAGGTAACAGCTACGTTCCGCAAGCCGAATGGCATGCAAACATAGCTGTGAGGTGGACCCTTGCACCGACCAACGCGCGAAGGCCAGAAGTGCTCCTGGGATGCGGCCTTGTTGAGCCCTGGGATGTTGACGCAGACGCACAGCTCGTCGTCCTCGCCAGGACAAGGAGCTGCGCCAGGTGATGGGCGGCGGTCGCCGTGCACGGCTCGTGCCTCTTGCAGCTTCTCGGTCGCTTTGGTGTTGAACTCCTGAGCACCAGGCACTCCCCGCCTTGTGCCCTCATGAGGGAAGCGTGCGATGAAGCAGGCCTCCATGTGGTGCCCGAGCGCCTCCCTCGTGACATTGGCTAAGTCAGAGGCTCTCCAAAAGAGAGCCCTCGAGCCCAGCCCAAGGAGGGCGCCGGGCGCGCCTTCCTATGCAAGAGAGGGAGGCACCCCATCCGCGGGCGCAGGTCCTGAGGTGGTGCCGCTGGAGACACCACTGTGCCAAGGCTCTTGGCGGAGCAGCTGCTTCTTCTTCTTGGGGACTGCCTCAGGAGGGTAGATGGCGCCTTCGTTGTCTGGGTCTTCAATTGCTGCAGCTTGGTAGGCGCACTCGAGGAAGCACACCGCGTCCTTCTCCTCGCAAGCGATCATGATGATGTCGCGGTTCCCTGGCATCTTGAGGACGTTGTAGCCGTGGTGGGTCACCGCCATGAACTTGGCCAGGGCCGGATATCCAAGGATGGCATTGTACGGCAGGCGGATGTGGGCGACGTCAAAGTCGATGAGCTCGGTGCGGTAGTTGTCGCGCTGGCCGAAGGTGATAGGGAGGCGAATCTGCCCTATCAGGGTGGTGGAGCCGTCGGTCACTCCTGAGAAGTGCTTGGTGGGCTGTAGCTGATCATATGGCACTTGGAGGTGGTCGAACGTCTCAATGGAAAGAACATTGAGTCCCGCACCGCCATCGATGAGGGTCTTGGTGACAAGGACATTGCTGATGATGGGCGAGCAGAGCATCGGCAGGGCACCGGCGGTTTCCACTCACTTGAGCTGGTCGGCGAGCTGAAGGTGATGGTGCACTTGGACCACCTGAGCGGGCAGGTGGCCTCAAGCCTGGGGAGGGCCCCGTTCACCTCGCGAGAAAATTGGTTGAAGATGCGCTGGGAGGCTGGGGCCTGAGCGCCACCAAAGATGCAGGCGATGGCGCGAGGTTCCTGGAAGCCCCCATCCCCCTCGTCCTGGTGATGGTCGTCGTTCCTCCTCGGTGGTGGCGGCAGCGGAGGGAGCCCGGCCTTGCCCTGAGGACGGTCTCCCGAGGCTGGTCCCTCCAGGCGCCCTCGCGAGACTAGTCTTGCCAGTGGTCCTCGCGAGGCTGGTCGTGCCACTCCTGGCGGGGGCCGCGGTTGTCCCAGCGTCCTCCACTTCTACCTTCTCCCCGGTCGTAGCCTCAGTCGTTGCGCTCGGGGCATCGACCGAGGCGCCCGTCGCGGATGGAGCTGAGCTCCTGACAGTCATTGGTGTTGTGGCTGTGTACGTTGTGGAAGGCGCAGAACGGGCGGCTGCCCTTGGATGACTCGGGGTGGTCGCATCCACGCTTCATCTCTGGTTCAGCCGCGAGCACGGCCGCCCCCTTGCGCTTCACGTCCTTGGTCTTGGCCTTCTTGTCTTCTGGGTCGGCAGCTGGAATCTCGAGGAGGGAGAGGCGTCCCTCCTCAGCTCTCGCGCACTTAGTCGCCATGTTGAACATCTCTAGAGCCGTGCACAGGTCCTCGTGTATGGCGAGCTCCTCCTTCATCTTGATATCACGGTCGCCATCAGAGAATGCTGAGATGATGGCCTCGTCCGTCACCTTGGGAATCTTGAGGCGAATGCTGTTGAAGCGATGGATGTACTTCTGCTGGGTTTCCCCTAGCTGCTCCTTGATGCGTCGCAGGTCACCTGCGGCAGGCGACCGGTCGCGAGTGCCCTAGAAGTTGGCAACGAAACACTCGCGCATCTCACCCCAGGAGGAGATCGATCCCGCGGGCAGGTTCAGGAGCCATGAGCGTGTGCCATTCTTGAGAGCCATGGGAAACCAATTCGCCATGACCTTTTCATCGCCATTGCCTGCCTCGATGCTCATCTCGTAGAGCTACAGGAACTCAGCAGGGTCGGGGGTGCCATCATAGCGTGGAGGCAGGTCAGGCTTGAACTTGCCGGGCCACACAATGCTGCGCAGCTCGGGGGTGAAGGTGCGGCAGCCCGCGGTGCTCACTGGAGCCCGTCCTGGAGGTGGAGCTTGGTCTTGATATCCACGCGCCGTCGCCGCAGGCAGCGAGCGGTCTTGACATGGTGGTGCCGGGAGTGCAGGAGCATCCTCTTGCGGTCGCTGGACCTCCTGGCAACTTTCTTCTTCACGCGTGGGCGCCCTGCGCGGCGGGTCACGCCGTGGGGCCGCGCGTCTCGGTCTGAGGATGACATCTTGACGGGGAGGTGGTGGAGGCGCTCCATGGGCTACGTCGCCCGCAGTAGGGGGCGGACGAGACAGCGAGAGGGATGGTGCAGGAGAGCCCCCAACGGCACTGACGAGCTCGGCGATGCGGTCCAGCCAGTCCTCGTAGAAGTCGTCGACGGGGCGGTAGCGCAGAAGCTCGCGCACCATGAGCAGCGCAGCCCGCGCGTCTGCGGCGAGCATGGGACGACAAGCCGGCCAGAGTCAGCGACGGGGTGGCGGTGCGTCCATCATGCCGCAGGGAGGGGTGCAGCGATGAAGCTTGGTGCTCATGCCCCATCGGGCCGGTGGCAGCGTTGGCAGCGGGTGATGGAGAGCGGCGGGGAGGCCCACCGACGGGCGCCGTCTGGGCGATTTGAGCATTGAGAGCGGCTTGGCGCTCAGCACGGGCCCGACGAGCATCAGCCATGGAAGCGGTGGAGCGGCGGTGCGTCCGTCGAGGAAAAAGAGGCTTCGGCGCACCCCTACCTGGCGCGCCAAATGTCGGATTACGAGTTCCGCAGACCCTTGAGAGTTTCGAACTTTGGGGTGCACACGAAGAACACTCTCTCCCCAGCTCGCTCGCTCAACGATCCCACGGCCTAGCTCGACGAACCCAAAGAACGAGAGACATAGAGATTTATCCTGGTTCGGGACACCTTGCGGTGTAATACCCTACTCCAGCTTTGTGGTGGATTGCCTCAAGGGGCTGAGGATGAACTAATACAGTGGTGGAACAACCTCAGGAGGTGAGGTGTTCTCGGGCTTGATGAGCTAGTGAGGGTGGAATGGCTCCGATGCCCCCTCTCCACCCCCCGGACTATGGTGGTGGCTAAGTCCTATTTATAGTGGCCTTGGTCCTCTTCCCAGATGTAGGCGGGAAGGGATCCCACAACGGCCAAATTTGAAGGGCGACAACTAGTACAAGCTATCCTGACAAAAGTAGTCTTCGCCTGCCAAGGGCTCTGGTGATGACGCAGCGGTGGGCTCCGCGATGACCTCCATCCTGCCGTCCTGGCGGTCTTGGTCTTGTTGCACCGAAATGGAAACCTTCGCTTGATTCCTCGGGACTCCGCGCCTGCGCTTGCCTCCTTAGCGCCAAAGAGGAAACTGGTACACTGCGCCCGCTGGCGCCTGCCTGGCCTTGGTCGTCATGGCTCACGTCATGTGAGCCTCGCGAGGTGCACCTTGCATAGATATCTTTGCTCCTCGGGATCCAGCCTAGTGAGGCCTCCCCCGGGGAGGTCTTGGTGTCGTCCGCCTCACGAGGCCTGGCCCCTAGCGAGGGTCTTGAGTCACTGCTGCTGAAGCTGGGCCGTACCGGGCCGTTGACGTAGCCACACCACGGGCTGCAGGCAGGCAAGTCTGGGCACCCCCATTCCCAGGACGCCGACAACGGGCTACTGTTCATCTCCACCGTCGACCTCCTCCAGCCTGCACGGGCTACTGTTCATCCACCATCGACCTCCTCTAGCCTCCACCTGCGACTGTTAATCCACGACGTCTCCCCTCCTGCCTCCACCAGCCACTTTTCATCCACGGGCTCCTGTTCATCCAGCCTCCACCACTCCTCCACCGGCTGCTGTCAACCAACCCTCTCCACGGGGTCCTGTTCAACCACCATCCACGGGCTTATGTTCATCCAGCCCTTCACTGGCTACTGCTCAACCAGCCCTCCATGGGGTCGTCCTGTTCATCCAGCCCTCCACGGGGCCCTGTTCATCCACCCCAACCGGCTCGATCGATCGGGGTCCTGTTCATCCAGCGGCAACACCATGGGGTCCTGTTCATCCAACCCCCCCACCGGGAACTGTTCATCCAACCCCCCAACAACGCTCACTGTTCATCAAGGGAAGGAGGCAACAAGTTCGATCGGCTTCAGTTAGCAGCAGTAGCGAAGGAATTGCTCGATCGGGTTCAATCAACAGCCAGATTGATCGATCGCTCGGGTTCAGTAACGCATAGCCTGTAGTGCACTCGCTCGGGTTTAGTAGGCGAATGCCTCGCTCGGGTTCAGTTAGAGCCCAACGCCTCACACCCACGCGCGTACGTGTACGAGAGAAACGCGCATCGCTCGGCCCCCGACCACCCACCGTAACCGGGAACTCCTCGAAATTTTCGTCGCCCTCGCTTCTACCATGTTTTTTTCCATCATGGACAGCCCAAAGAATGTCATGCAGCTGTGTCTCCGGCCCACCCAAGACGAAAAGCCCATTTTCTGCCATGATTTTTTGTCATAGAAGTAGGATCCCACCACATCTATGATGATACTGGATTTTGTCACAATTATCGTCATAGAAGTGTCATAACCATGACATATTTTTTTTCGTTCGGCCCAAAACGTTAGGGATGTGTCTTTTTTTTGTAGTGCATGTTGTCGTCCTCGGGCATATCAAGTATAGCAAAGTCTGTTGTTAAGATAATAACATTTGCAAGTACAACGGGCACATCCACACATACACCAATAGAAGTGGCAGTTGATTTGTTAGCCATTTACAATGAATTTTCAGTAGGTGTGATTTTATTCAAACCAAGTCTTTTTATATAAGGAGAAAGGCATAACACTAACACCGGCTGCTA
The DNA here is from genome assembly GCF_018294505.1 of Triticum aestivum. Classification (NCBI taxonomy): domain Eukaryota; kingdom Viridiplantae; phylum Streptophyta; class Magnoliopsida; order Poales; family Poaceae; genus Triticum; species Triticum aestivum. The sequence goes on from NC_057799.1 coordinate 510,934,489, forward strand.
AGTCACATAAAGCAGTTTGGACATAGTTTATTTTAATTGAGCATGGTATAGTTGGTATTTGTCGGATTCGGGGCTCCGCAGACCCTAGATAGATTCGAACTCTGGGGTGCGTGCGAAGAAGTCAATCTCCCCAGTCTGCCAACTCGTTGATCCCACGGCCTAGCTCGTTGGACTGGAATGAAAGGGGACACAACATTTTACCTAGGTTCGGGCCACCTTGCAGTGTAATACCCTACTCCTGCTTTGTGGTGGATTAGCTTGAAGGTGGCTGAGGATGAACTAGTACAGGGGAAGAACAACCTGAGGAGGTATGTTCTTGTGTTGTTGTGAGATGGTGAGGAAGGAGTGGATGTCGATCCCCTCTCCTGGTGGTGGCTAGGCTATATTTATTGTGGCCTTGGTGCTCTTCCGCCAAAAAATGAAGGCGGGAAGGAATCCCACAATGGACAAGTTTGAAGGGAGACAACTAGTACATCTTATCCTGATGAAAGATGGTCTTCACCTGCAAAGCTTCTGGTCGTGACATCGTGGTGAGCCTGGCGATGACCTCCGTCCTGCCGTCCTGACGGTCTTGGTCTTGTAGCACGGAAATGGAAACCTTTGGCTGATTCCTAGGGACTCCGCGTCTGCACTTGCCTCTTTAGCATCAAAGAGGAAACCTACTGTACTGCGCCCGATGGCGCCCGCCTGGCCTTGGTCTTCATGGCTTGCGTCACCTTAACCTCACGAGGTGGGCGCCAGCATAGAAATCTCTGCTCCTCAGGAGCCGGGCTAAGGTGGCCGCTCCTTCCGGAGGCCTTGGCGTCGTCCGCCTCGCGAGGGTCTTCTGTTGTTGATGCCGAAGGTGGGCCGTACCAGGCCGCTGATGGAGCCACGCCGTGGGCCGCAAGCAGGCAAGTCTGGGTACCCTGGTTCCTAGAACGCCGACAGTAGCCCCGGGGCCCAAGGCGCGCTCGGACTTGGCTTTGAGGCGAAGCCAAAGGGCAAGGGCGAAGTGCCGCAGGCCCCAACCGCCTGCGTGCCTGCTCGACACGTGGCGCGTGACGGGACGTGGGTGCCTCCACCTCCCCACGCAGCCTCGACAACCGCTAGACTTAACGGCGGACCGTTGCAAGTGCGGCTCAGCCATCGTTGCCCGTCTCGCTTGTCCTCCGCTTCTCCCCTTCTCCACGAGCTCGTACCTTCTCCCCCAGATTCCACGCCAGCATCCATTCACTTCTACCGCCATGGCTGCAAGGACAAAGAAGAAAGGGAAGGCATGTGCGCCCGTAGAATCTCCGCCTGGGTTGGAGCCGGCGCTTGGTCGATCGACAGTGATCAACCAGGAGGGATTGGACAAGGTCCGGCCGGCGCTGTCGGCGTTCTGGGAACGGGGGTCCCAACACTTGCCTGCCTGCGGCCCATGGCGTGGCTCTGCGAGCGGGCCCGTACAACCCATCTTCACCAACAAGCACTCAAGACCCTCGCGAGGGGCCAAGCCTCGCGAGGCGGACGGCACAAGACCTCCTCAGGAGCATCCTCACCAGTTTGGCTCACGAGGGGCAGAGAGATCAAGGCAAGGCAAACCTCGCGAGGTTCTCGTGACGTGAGCCATGACGATCAAGACCAGGCGGGCGCTAGGCGGGTGCCAGCGCGCAGTGTCCTTGTTTCCTCTTTGGTGCTAAGGAAGCAAGCGCAGGCGCGGAGTATCGAGGCGTCAAGCAAAGGTTTCCATATCAGTGCAACGAGACCAAGACCAGCAGGACGGCAAGACGGAGGTCACCATGGAGCCAAAGGCGGCGTAGGATATTACACCACAACGGTGGCCCGAAAGAGTATAAATCTTGTGTCCCTTGTATTGCGAGTTAGTCGAGTTAGCCCTTGAGATCTTAGAGAAGCTAGGACGTGCATCGGTAGGGGGAGATCTTCGTGCGCATCCCAGTGTTCGAACCTTGAGGGTTTTGCCGGAACCCGTGATCCGACATTTGGCGCGCCAGGTAGGGGTGCGCCGAAGCTTCCCTTCCGTCGCTCTGCATCTCGTTGCTTCATCGTCTCCATGGCGGACGCGCGCCGCGCTCGCGCTGAGTGTCGGGCTGCCCTCGCCGCCCGCGTTGCTCAGACGTCTCCCGCCGGCGGGCCACCCCGTCGTTCTCCGTCGCCTGCCGCCAACGCCACCATCGGCCCGGTGGGGAACGAGCAGCAAGTACCCTCGCTGCACCCCTCGGTGCGGCGGGACGGCCGCACCGCCACTCCATCGCTGACCCCGGCCGGTTCGTCATCCCACGCTCGTCGCGCTTCCGTGGCGCGCGAGCTCCTGCGCTACCACCCCGTTGACGACCTCTACGAGGACGGGCTCGACCGCATCGCCGAGCTTGTCAGCGCCGCAGGGGGCTCCCCTGCGCCGTCCCTCTCGCTACCTCGCCCCCCACCAGCCATGGTTAGCGTAGCCCATGGAGCGCCTCCACCACCTCTGCCCCAAGACGGAGTCTTGGCTCCAATGGCGCGGCCCCGCGCAAGAAGAAAGAAGCTGCCAAGAAGTCCCTCGGCCACGAGAAAACTCCCCCGCGCTCCCTGCGCCACCACGGCAAGACCGCTTGCCGCCCATGGTGGCGGTGCGCGGACCCCATCAAGGACAAGTTCCCCACCAGTGTAGAGTCCCGGTGACCACAGCAGGCTGCCGCGCCTTCACCCCTAAGCTGCGTAGCGTCGCCTGGCCGGGCAAGTTCAAGCCGGATCTGGCTCCTCACTACGATGGCACCCCCGACCCCACGGAGTTCCTGCAGCTCTACGAACTGAGCATCGAGGCGGCCAACGGTGACGAGAAAGTCATGGTGAACTGGTTCCCCATGGCTCTCACGGATGGTGCCCGCTCCTGGCTCCTGAACCTGCCTCCAGGCTCGATCTCCTCTTGGAACGAGATGCAAGACCGTTTCATCGCCAACTTCCAGGGCACTCGCGATCGCCCACCGGTCGCAGGTGACCTGCGCCGCGTCAAGCAACAACTAGGAGAGACCCTCCAGAAGTACATCAAGTGCTTCAACAATGTTCGCCTTGATCCCCAAGATGACGGACGAGGCCATCATCTCCACGTTCTCTGATGGCATCCGCGACGTCAAGATGAAGGAGGAGCTCGCCATCCACGAGGAGCTGTGCATGTCTCTGGAGCTTTCAACCTGGCGACAAAGTGCGCAAGAGCTGAGGAGGGGCGCCTCTCCCTCCTCGAGCCCCCGGCTGCGGACCCGTTGGAGAAGAAAGCCAAGGCCAAGGACGTGAAGCGCAAGGGAGCAGCCGTGCTTGCAGCGGAGCTAGACACCAAGCGCGGCAGAGACCAGCCCGAGTCATCCAAGAGCAGCCGACCGTTCTGCGCCTTCCATAACCTGCATAGCCACAACACCAGCGACTGTCAAGAGCTCAGAGCCATTCGAGAAGGCCGCTTCGGTCGACGCCCCGAGCACAACGACCGGGGCTATGGCCGAGGAGGAGGACGTGGTGGCGGACGCTTGGATGACCGTGGCCCGCGCTAGGAATGGCGCGACCGGCCTCATGAGGACCGCTGGCAGGATCAGCCTCGCGAGGGCACCTGGAGGGATCAGCCTCGTGAGGATCGTCCTCAGGGCAACGCCGGTCTTCCTCTACTACCACCACCACCAAGAAGGAATGACGACCACCATCAAGACGAGGGGGCTGGGGGCTTCCAGGAGCCGCGTGCTATCGCCTGCATCTTGGGCGGAGCTCAAGCCCCAGCCTCACAGCGTATCTTCAAACAGTTTTGTAACGCCCACGATGCGGCTATATCTCCCACGTGTCGAGGCATGACTTAGAGGCATCACGGCTACACACACAGTTGATGTATTTTAATTAAGTCAAGTGTCAAGTTCTCTACAACCGGACATTAACAAATTCCCATCTGCCTCATAACCGTGGGCACGGCTTTCGAAAGATAATACCCTGCAGGGGTGTCCCAACTTAGCCCATTATAAGCTCTCACGGTCAACGAAGGATAAACCTTCTCCCGGGAAGACCCGATCAGTCTCGGAATCCTGGTTTACAAGACATTTCGACAATGGTAAAACAAGACCAGCAAAGCCGCCAGATGTGGCGACAAATCTCGATAGGAGCTGCACATATCTCGTTCTCAGGGCAACACCGGATGAGACTAGCTACGAGTAAAACCAGCCCTCAAGTTTCCCCAAGGTGGCCCCGCACGCAGCTCGGTTCGGACCAACACTCGAAGGAGCACTGGCCCAGGGGGGGGGGGGGTTCTAAAATAAAGATGACCCTCGGGCTCGCGAAAACCCAAGGGAAAAGTATAGGTGGTAGGTGGTCAAATGGTAAAACCATGGTTGGGCCTTGCTGGAGGAGTTTTATACAAAGCGAACTGTCAAGGGGGTCCCATAAATCACCCAACCGCGTAGGGAATGCAAAATCAAGGAACATAACACCGGTATGAGAGAAACTAGGGAGGCAAGAGTGGAGCAAAACACCAGGCATAAGGTCGAGCCTTCCACCCTTTACCAAATATATAGATGCATTAATTAAATAAGAGATATTGTGATATGCCAAAATATCCATGTTCCAACATGGAACCAACTTCAACTTCACCTGCAACTAGCAACGCTATAAGAGGGCTGAGCAAAAGCGGTAACTTAGCCAAACAACGGTTTGCTAGGAAAGGTGGGTTAGGGGCTTGACATGGCAATATGGGAGGCATGATATAGCAAGTGGTAGGTGAAGGAAATATGCCCTAGTGGCAATAATAAAGTAGTATTTATTTCCTTATATCATGATAAATGTCTATTATTCATGCTAGAATTGTATTAACTGGAAACATAATACATGTGTGAATACATAGACAAACAGAGTGTCACTAGTATGCCTCTACTTGACTAGCTCGTTAATCAAAGATGGTTATGTTTCCTAGCCATAGACATGAGTTGTCATTTGATTAACGGGATCACCTCATTAGGAGAATGACGTGATTGACATGACCCAATCCGTTAGCTTAGCACCCGATCGTTTAGTATGTTGCTCTTGCTTTCTTCATGACTTATGCATGTTCCTATAACTATGAGATTATGCAACTCTCGGTTACCGGAGGAACACTTTGTGTGCTACCAAACGTCACAACGTAAATGGGTGATTATAAAGGTGCTCTACAGGTGTCCCCAAAGGTACTTGTTGGGTTGGCGTATTTCGAGATTAGGATTTGTCACTCCGATTGTCGGAGAGGTATCTCTGGGCCCACTCGGTAATGCACATCATTATAAGCCTTGCAAGCATTGTGACTAATGAGTTAGTTGCGGGATGATGTATTACGGAAGGAGTAAAGAGACTTGCCGGTAACGAGATTGAACTAGGTATCGAGATACCGACAATCGAATCTCGGGCAAGTAACATACCGATGACAAAGGGAACAACGTATGTTGTTATGCGGTCTGACCGATAAAGATCTTCATAGAATATGTGGGAGCTAATATGGGCATCCAGGTCCCGCTATTGGTTATTGACCGGAGAGGTGTCTCGGTCATGTCTACATAGTTCTTGAACCCGAAGGGTCCGCACGCTTAAAGTTACGATGACAGTTATGTTATGAGTTTATATGTTTTGATGTACCGAAGGTTGTTTGGAGTCCTGGATGTGATCACGGACATGACGAGGAGTCTCGAAATGGTCGAGACATAAAGATTGATATATTGGACGACTATATTCGGACACCGGAAGTGTTCCGGAGAAGTTTCGGATTAAACCGGAGTGCCGGAGGGTTACCGGAACCCCCCGGGGAAGTATTGGGCCTTAGTGGGCCTTGAGGGGAGAGAGAGGGCAGCAGCCAGGAGGTGGCGTGCCCCCTCCCAGGAGGAGTCCTAGTCGGACTAGGAGAGGGGGGCGCAGCCCCCTTTCCCTGTCCCTCTCCCTCTCTTTCCTTCCCCCTTCTTTTCCTAGTAGGACTAGGAAAGGGGAGTCCTACTCCTACTAGGAGGAGGACTCCCCCCCTCTCCTTGGCGCGCCCATAGGCAGCCGGCCTCCCCCTTGCTCCTTTATATACGGGGGCAGGGGGGCACCTCTCTACACACTTGATATACGATATTTTAGCCGTGTGCGGTGCCCCCCTCCACCATATTTCACCTCGATAATACCGTTGCGGAGCTTGAGCGAAGCCCTACGTCAGTGGAACATCATCATCGTCACCATGCCGTTGTGCTGACGAAACTCTCCCTCAACACTCGGCTGGATCGGAGTTCGAGGGACGTCATCGAGCTGAACGTGTGTAGAACTTGGAGGTGACGTACGTTCGGTACTTGATCGGTCGGATCGTGAAGATGTACGACTACATCAACCGCGTTGTGATAAAGCTTCCGCTGTCGGTCTACGAGGGTACGTGGACAACACTTTCCCCTCTCGTTGCTATGCATCACCATGATCTTGTGTGTGCGTAGGAAATTTTTTGAAATTACTACGTTCCCCATCAGTGGCATCCGAGCCTGGTTTTATGCATTGATGCTATGCACGAGTAGAACACAAGTGAGTTGTGGACGATATAAGTCATACTGCTTACCAGCATGTCATACTTTGGTTCAGTGGTATTGTGAGATGAAGCGGCCCAGACCGACATTACGCGTATGCTTACGCGAGACTGGATTCACCGTTCGGAGCACTCGTTGCTTAAAGGTGACTGGCGGGTGTCTGTCTCTCTCACTGTAGTTGAACCGAGTGTGGCTGCGCCCGGTCCTTGCGAAGGTTAAAACAGCACCAACTTGACAAACTATCGTTGTGGTTTTGATGCGTAGGTAAGAACGGTTCTTGCTAGGCCCGTAGCAGCCACGTAAAACTTGCAACAACAAAGTAGAGGACGTCTAACTTGTTTTTGCAGGGCATGTTGTGATGTGATATGGTCAAGACATGATGTGATATAATTTGTTGTATGAGATGATCATGTTTTGTAACCGAGTTATCGGCAACTGGCAGGAGCCATATGGTTGTCGCTTTATTGTATGAGATGCAATCGCCATGTAATAGTTTTACTTTATCACTAAGCGGTAGCGATAGTCGTAAAAGCAATGAGTTGGCGAGACGACAACGATACTACGATGGAGATCAAGGTGTCGCGCCGGTGATGATGGTGATCATGACGGTGCTTCGGAGATGGAGATCACGAACACGGTGCTTCGGAGATGGAGATCACGAAGACGGTGTGCCGGTAACGATGGTGATCATAACGGTGCTTCGAAGATGGAGATCACAAGCACGGTGCTTCGGAGATGGAGATCACAAGCACAAGATGATGATGGCCATATCATATCACTTATATTGATTGCATGTGATGTTAATCCTTTATGCATCTTATCTTGCTTTGATTGACGGTAGCATTATAAGATGATCTCTCACTAAAATTTCAAGATAAAAGTGTTCTCCCTGAGTATGCACCGTTGTGAAAGTTCTTCGTGCTGAGACACCACGTGATGATCGGGTGTGATAGGCTCTACATTCAAATACAACGGGTGCAAAACAGTTGCACACGCGGAATACTCAGGTTAAACTTGACGAGCCTAGCATATGCAGATATGGCCTCGGAACACAGAGACCAAAAGGTCGAGCGTGAATCATATAGTAGATATGATCAACATAGTGATGTTCACCATTGAAACTACTCCATCTCACGTGATGATCGGACATGGTTTAGTTGATTTGGATCACGTAATCACTTAGATGATTAGAGGGATATCTATCTAAGTGGGAGTTCTTAAGTAATATGATTAATTGAACTTAAATTTATCATGAACTTAGTACCTGATAGTATCTTGCTTGTCTATGTTAATTGTAGATAAATGGCCCGTGCTGTTGTTCCGTTGAATTTTGATGCGTTCCTTGAGAAAGCTAAGTTGAAAGATGATGGTAGCAATTACACGGACTGGGTCCGTAACTTGAGGATTATCCTCATTGCTGCACAGAAGAATTACGTCCTGGAAGCACCGCTAGGTGCCAGGCCTCCTGCAAGAGCTACGCCAGAAGTTATGAACGTCTGGCAGAGCAAAGCTGATGACTACTCAATAGTTCAGTGTGCCATGCTTTACGGCTTAGAACCGGGCCTTCAACGACGTTTTGAACGTCATGGAGCATATGAGATGTTCCAGGAGTTGAAGTTAATATTTCAAGCAAATGCCCGGATTGAGAGATATGAAGTCATGACGAGGAGTCTCGAAATGGTCGAGACATAAAGATTGATATATTGGACGACTATATTCGGACACCGGAAGTGTTCCGGAGAAGTTTCGGATTAAACCGGAGTGCCGGAGGGTTACCGGAACCCCCCGGGGAAGTATTGGGCCTTAGTGGGCCTTGAGGGGAGAGAGAGGGCAGCAGCCAGGAGGTGGCGCGCCCCCTCGCAGGAGGAGTCCTAGTCGGACTAGGAGAGGGGGGCGCAGCCCCCTTTCCCTCTCCCTCTCCCTCTCTTTCCTTCCCCCCTTCTTTTCCTAGTAGGACTAGGAAAGGGGAGTCCTACTCCTACTAGGAGGAGGACTCCCCCCCTCTCCTTGGCGCGCCCATAGGCAGCCGGCCTCCCCCTTGCTCCTTTATATACGGGGGCAGGGGGGCACCTCTCTACACACTTGATATACGATATTTTAGCCGTGTGCGGTGCCCCCCTCCACCATATTACACCTCGATAATACCGTTGCGGAGCTTAGGCGAAGCCCTGCGTCGGTGGAACATCATCATCGTCACCACGCCGTCGTGCTGACGAAACTCTACCTCAACACTCGGCTGGATCGGAGTTCGAAGGACGTCATCGAGCTGAACGTGTTTAGAACTTGGAGGTGCCATACGTTCGGTACTTGATCGGTCGGATCGTGAAGACGTACGACTACATCAACCGCGTTTTGATAACGCTTCCGCTGTCGGTCTACGAGGGTACGTGGACAACACTTTCCCCTCTCGTTGCTATGCATCACCATGATCTTGTGTGTGCGTAGGATTTTTTTTTTGAAATTACTACGTTCCCCATCAGTAGGTAGCGCAACATAGCAATAGAGCGGACAACTAGCAAAGCAAAGATAGAAGTGATTTCAAGGGTATGGTCATCTTGCCTGCAAGGTTCCCAGAGTTGTTGAAAGCTTGATCCTCGTAAGCGTACTCAACAGGTTCCTTGTTCACGAACTCGTCTCCCGGCTCTAACCACAGCAAGAACACAAGCAATGGAACCACAATCAATCACGGGAAATGCACAAACAACACGATGCAATACATGCATGATATGCGAGATATGATATGCGATGCGTATGCGTGCTCCGGAAGAAAAAGGATGAACAAGGCAGTAAATTGGCAAACCAAGTATGCCACTGGAAATATGAGATGATTTCGGTCGAAATCTATATAAAGATCACCGGAAACGGATGCACGGTTTGCAAATGACAAGGAAAACAAGAATGACACGATTCTGCGATTAACAGCATGATAGCACTTAGAATGCAACAAGTAGCTATGCTACAGCACCCCAACATAGCAACAAAATATATGTCAGTGATCTACAGGAGATTCTTGAAAAAAGATAAACACTGTGCTACGGCTAGATCACACCATAACAGGTTCAAACAAACATGGCAAAAGTGCAAAAGATATCAGTTTCACAGGCTTAGTGAAAATACTGAACATGGCTGAAACAGCATCAGGTAGCAATGTTCAGAGCAAGCAATCAATATGCTACAGGAACTTAATATAGCAAAAAAAGGCATGGCATCAATCTACTAAATGCATAGAACAAAAGTCCCTTACTGACCATGAGCCAAAAAGGATCAGAAGATATGATGGCACTCATGTAAACATAGCAAGTTTCGTTAACAGGTTTCAGACTTAGCAGAAAAACAGAGCATGGCATTAACAGAGTTGTGAAGGCATGTTGGTGAGCTTGATTCACTCACCACAAAGTAATGCATGACAAAACAATCATACCTACGGCAAGATGGCATGTTTACGAAGCTAACCATGGCAAGAGCAAGTACATAGCATGTATGGATCAACTACAACAACCTTGGAAAAATTGAATATCATGTTAACATTCTGCCAGAAATATTTTATAGCAAAAGTAGAGCAAGATTCAGACATGCTATGGCAATCCATAATTGCAAACAGGGGCATGGATGGATAGAGCACAACTATATCTACAAAACATCCTTACTGAACATGCACAGAAGAAGCATGGATCTCACTGTAGCCACAAGGATACATAGCAACAAAATAACAGCAGTAACAGACAACAAAATTCTAAGTACCTGGAAACAGAAACATCACGAAGCCTAGTTTGCATGCTTGTGCTAGTCACCACATAGATCACAAAAATACATGGCATACACCTCTTTAAAGATGGCATGGCATAGATCAAAACACATGTAGAGCTCATACTCATAAGATGCACACATTAAATGCAACAAAAATAACAAAACACCAAGTTCTGTTAACAGACAGCAGTAAACATCATATAGAACTCTTGCACCAGAGATTTGGGCATCAAGATGAACTTAAATGAGCATGGCACACCGGAACAAAATGAAGAGCATCTCGAGACGAACATTTCTACATATTACACGCACGAAACGGAGCAGTATGCGATGAGATATGATGCAATGAACATGAGCACACAATGTGAAATATACGGGACGGGGAATTTTCGGGGTCAACCTCACTGGATCCAGATCCGGCGCGCACGCGAACCGAGGCGGGCGGCGGATCTCACCGGAGTTGGGGAAGGAGGAGGGCGCCGGCCGGAGATGGAGAGGAGGGCGAGGCGCGGTCGCCGGGGACGGGCGCCGGCGCGAGGCGGCGGGGACGAGGACGGCGGCGGCGACCGGCGGGATCGGCGACG
>NC_057799.1:510945695-510951941 GCF_018294505.1 Triticum aestivum
CGGCGGTGTACGGGCGGCGGGGGCGCCACGTGTTGGCCCCTGACTGGCGCGGGCGGCGGCGGCTGGTTCGTCCGGCACCGGGCGGACGTGTCCGACGCGCGCAGGGAGCGTGGCTAGGGTTTGGGCCCGAATTTCGGAGGGGGAGGTGTTTATATAGGCATAGGGAGCTAGGAGAGTCCAAATGAGGCACGGTTTTCGCCCACACGATCGTGACCGAACGACCGAGAGCATGGAGGTGACTTAGAGAGGTTATTGGGCTGTTTGGAGGGGGGTTTGCTGCAACACACAAAAGGACTTTGCGGTTACCCGGTTAACCGTTGGAGCATCAAACGACCTCCAAATGGAACGAAACTTGACAGGTGGTCTACCGGTGGTATACCGAGGCCACTTGACAAAGCTCGGTCCATTCCGAGAACGTTTAACACCCGCTCACGAGAAGAAACAAGAGGGGTGTGCCGGTGCACGTGGGAGTGTCGGATTGCAAAATGGACAACGGGGAAAATGCTCGGATGCAAGAGACGAACACGTATGCAAATGAGATGCACATGATGACATGATATGAGATGCATGGCATGAACAAAATGCAAAAACGAAAAACAAATCCGACCATGAAGGGAATATCATAACACATAGCCGAAAATGGCAAGAGTTGGAGTTACAAATATGGAAACTTACATCCGGGGCGTTACAAGTTTGCTCGTGAAGTGAGTGCAGACGTCCCCAAGCTCGAGGCCACGCGCCCGCTCAGATGGTCCAAGTGGGCCATCACATTTAGCTCGGCAGATCAGCTCAAGTGCGCGGCTACTGCTGGCACCGTCCCGATGCTTTGTTCACCAGTCATCAGCAACATGCAAGTCACCAAGACTCTCATCGATGGCAGCGCAGGGGTCAATGTCCTGTCCGTCGACACGTTCGACAACCTCCAAGTGCCGTATGACCCGCTTCAGCCCGCCAAGCCTTTCTCAGGAGTGACTGACGGCTCTACTACCCCGATCGGGCAGGTCTGCCTTCCCGTCAACTTCGGAGAAAGCAACAAATACCGCGCCGAGCTCATCGACTTTGACGTCGCCCACATTCGCCATACAATGCCATCCTCGGGTATCCAGCCCTGGCGAAGTTCATGGCGGTGACCCATCACTGCTACAATGTCCTCAAGATGCCAGGAAGCGGCGGAATCATCACAGTCCCGTGCGAAGAAAGAGACGCGGTGTGCTCCCTCGAGCGTGCCTTCCAAGCTGCAGCAATCAATGACCCCGACAGCAAGGGCGAGTGCCCACCTGAGGCCACCCCCAAGAAGAAGAAGCAGGTGCTCCGCGCAGGGCCTCAGGTAAGCGGCGCCTCGTCTGGATCGGCGCCCGTGCCTGGGGCGCCTCCCTCCATCGCATAGGAAAGCACGCCCGGCGCCCTTCTCGGGCAGGGCTCGGGGGCTCTCTTCTGGAGGGCCTCAGACCTTGCCAACATCATGAGGGAGGCGCTCGGGCACCACTTGGAGGCGTGCTTCGCGGCACGTTTTCCTCAGGAGGATACAAGACGGGGAGCGCCCACCGCTCAGGAGTTCATCACCAAGACCACCCAGGAACTACAAGATGCGAGGGCCATGCGCGGCAATCGCCGTTCACCAGGCGCAGCCCCCCATCCAGGCGAGGATGCCGGGCTGCGCGTCTGCATCGACGTCCCAGGGCTCAACAGGGCCGCATCTCAGGAGCTCTTCTGGCCTTCGCACGTGGGACGCTGTGAGGGCCCACCGCACAGCTACATTCGCATGCCTTTTGGCCTGCCGAGCGTGGCGTCCGCCTATCAGCGCAACTTGCAGTGCACCCTGGCGACTCAGGAGGCCAGGCACCACACCGTCCTGACGGAGATGGTGACGGTCCTCAAGGAACCGACTGGACCCCAAGAGCCTCCCGAGGCTGAGGACCCCGGTGGCTCGTGAGGAGCGACCCCTTCGCCGCGTACCTTCAGCCGCCCCAACATCCCTTCATCAACAAAACCAGGTGAAATTTTCCAAGTTTATTTAGCTGGGAGCGCCCCCCGGGCTGCATCATTCACAGGCCACGTGGGTCCGTCCCTGTGGCATGTATCTCTTTTCATGTCTTCAGCTTACCTTGCTGGGGGCGCCCCTCGGGCTGCATCATCCCCAAGCCGCTCGGGCCTGGCCCAGTGGCATGAATCTTCCCTGCATTTACTTAACTCAGAATGCTTTCCATTCTTAACCTACCTATGACTATCACCTGCTTGATTCTCACCTGCCACGGGGGTTACTCACGCTGGCACGACGCTTGTGCTCGGGTCCGTCCCTGCAACGTCGACAAATCTGAGCGGTCGAGCTTAGACTCGCGGCACGCCCCGCGCATGTCGCCTCACCAAGCCCTCAGTGCCTTCATCTCTTCGCGGAGCAACCGGCGGCAGACCAGCGACCATAATGGCAAACTATGTCTCTCCTTGTGCTGGCTCACAGGAATCTCCTGGAGATGCCGGCAGGCGGAACCGTGAGCTCCCTCTTCTCCCATGCAATCCGCTTGCGCATTAAAAGGGGGGCTCCTGAGCATCACGACTCAGGAGCTCCTACTGGCTCTCCAGCCCTCACCCCCTGCCCTTGACCACGGCACGTGACCTGGCATACGAGCGGCGGCTGAGCTCGCTCGAGGGCCGGGACCTGAGGACGTAGAGCACGAAGGAGAGTGTGGAGAAGGGGGGAGGCTCGCATGGACCTGGCTTAGCTGTGCTTCGGACGCCTATACACGAATCTGGCGCATCATGAGGAATCGACCCCGGACCGTCAAGATAAGTCCCGAGCCCGGGTTGGCTAAACCGCTAAGGATTATGAACCAAACTAACCACAGCCGTGCTACAGCAATGTCACCCCCCTTTCTTACCTCTCGACGGTTGCTTGAGCGCTAAAGGGTACCTCCTGGGCATCGCGCCTCAGGAACTCTTACTGGACCTCGGGTCGGTCACCTCCTGGCCTTGACCACGGCATGCGACCTGGCATACCAGCGACGGCTGCAGCCTGCCTGGGGACCGGGACCTGTCAGCGCAGAGCACCAAGTCGTCGCGACGTCGGAAAGGGAGACCGAGCTGAAGAAGGGCTCGCGCTCGCGCAAGTTCAAAAAAGGACATTATTGACAAGAGACATTACAAACCCTTTACGCACCCCACGGGGCACTTCTTGATTCCTCGCAGGGAACAAAAGGCAAGAACCTAGGGAGTTCTATGTACACGCGCCCCTGTGGACAACGCCATCATCAACAGTGGGCCACCAGAGGCCGGCGCCAACCTCATCCAGATCGGCGGCGGTGGCCAGACGCTGCAGCCCTGCTCCGGGCTCGGCGAGATCTTGGGGGGCACGTAGCTGTCGTCACTCGTCTCCGGGGTCTCGTAGAGCTCGGGAGGATCGCCGGACTCCCAAGTGTTGCTGCGGCTTCCAGAGGAGCCGCTGGCAACGCAGGCAGCATACCCTGCCCCAGCCGCAGCACCAGCCTGATGACTCCACCTGGGGCAACATTCAAGACGGCGGCCTTCTGCGTCGAAGACCTTGAAGAACAGCGTGGAGGCGCCGTCATACACGAAATGGATCATGAGGGCGCCCTCCACGCGACACACTCGGGCAACCTCACCCCAGCCTCGGGTCATGAAGATCTTCCCCGAGGAGACGGTCTCAACCTCCGCTCCAGTCGCCGGCGTGTCGCAGTCGGCATGCTGCAGCCAAAGCTCAAGAGGCCCCCTCGGCGGCATCTCAGCAGAGAAGAAGGAATGGAAGCGGATCCAAGTGCTCGGGGGCATCGCCGCCCACAGCACGAGCTCGCGCGAGGAGTCCATGGCGTGGACTCCAGGGGCGGCAACGCGCGCCACCGCAGCACGGCGACCATGGCCACGGCGCGCACGCCGACGCTTGTCGCCTCTCCCTCCTGAACCCCCAGCTTGGGCTTACAGGGGTAACGGATACCCAGGAGGAGGCCGCACACACCAAGGCCTCGTCACCACCTGCATCGTCGCCGCGTCGCGGTGGTGGACCGGCCTCTTCTTCGGCGGGAGCGGCACCGGCCCATAGAGGGGAGTCTTCCCTTTCTCCGTAGCGGAAAACCTTCAGATGGGAGCCATTGGTGCCGGCAATGGAGCACAGGAGGAGAAGCAAGCGGAATGGGAAGAGATGGGCGACGGGGGCTCTGCACCCCTCCCCATTTATAGCAGGAGAAGGCCCACCAGCGCCCCCCACGATCACAAGTAATGATGGTTTTTCCTTGCATGTCGTAGGGATTTGTCAAGTTGGGCAGTTGCCGAAGCAGCGTGGGGAAGCGGAGAAGCCCACATCCAATCAACCGCCACGCGTCGACCAAGGCCGCAGGCTATTGGGGCCCGCGGTGCTCCGCACTTGACCTTTGGCTTCGCCTCGAAGCCAAGCCCGAGCGCACCTTGGGCCCGGGGGCTACTGTCGGCATTCTGGGAACGGGGGTCCCCAGACTTGCCTGCCTGCGGCCCACGGTGTGGCTCTGCGAGTGGAGCCGTACGGCCCATCTGCACCAACGAGCATTCAAGACCCTCGCGAGGGGCCAAGCCTCGCGAGGCGGACGACACAAGACCTCCTCAGGAGCATCCTCACTAGGTTGGCTCGCGAGGGGTGGAGAGATCAAGGCAAGGCAAACCTAGCAAGGTTCTCGTGACGTGAGCCATGACGATCAAGACCAGGCGGGCGCAAGGCGGGTGCCAGCGCACGCAGTGTCCTTGTTTCCTCTTTGGTGCTAAGGAAGCAAGCACAGGCACAGAGTACCGAGGCGTCAAGCAAAGGTTTCCATACCAGTGCAACAAGACCACGACTAGTAGGACGGCAAGACGGAGGTCACCATCGAGCCCAAGGCGGCGTCACCACCAGAGCCTTTTGCAGGCGAAGACTGCTTTTGTCAGGATAAGCTGTACTAGCTGTCCCCTTTCAAATTGGTCGTTGTTGGCTCCCTTCCCGCTCAATATTTGGGGAGAGGACCAGGGCCTCTATAAATAGGACTAGCCACCACAGTGGGGATAAGATGGTGAGCCGATCCTTAGCCACACACCAAGCACAAGAACACCTCGCCTCAGGAGGCTGTTCTTCCCTTTGTACTGTTCATCCTCAGCCCAAGAGGCAATCCACCACCACCACACTGGAGTAGGGTATTACACCACAACGGTGGCCCAAACCAGTATAAATCTTGTGTCCCTTGTGTTGCGAGTTCGTCGAGTTAGCCCTTGAGATCTTAGAGAAGCTAGGACGTGGATCGGTAGGTGGAGATCTTCGTGCGCACCCCAGTGTTCGAACCTTGAGGGTTTTGCCGGAACCCGTGATCCGACAGGCGCTTGCTGCCGATTCGATCAAGTGGAGGGTGATGATAGTCTGGCCCGCCTCGCGGGCCCAGATCGACATGGCGGCCACAGAGATCCCCGAACATCTTCACGCTCTTCTAGCTGGCCTGGTCCCCCCCTTTCTCTGATTTCTTCAATGCCGTTCTTTCGCATTATCAGATCCACGCGCTGCATCTGGACCCCGGGTCCATCATGCTCCTTGTCGCCATCGCCTTCCTATGCGAGGCCATCGTGGGTGTCGCCCCTTCTGTAGCCATGTTCCGCCATTTGTTCTCGCTTAATCTGGTCGACAGCAGGCGATGCTCGGGGTGGGTGTCATTCCAGGTGCCAGCGGCGACGCATGTCTCTGGCAACGACTTCACGCTTCGCCCGGATGTGACGGGATTCCGGGAGCAGTGGGTGTACATGGATGCCACCACACGTAGCCCCCTACTCCATCTCTCGCGGGCGCCGGCGAAACCGAGCTCCGGCTGGGGGCATGCGAAGCTCATCGACCGAAGGCTTGCCTGCGTGTGGTCCAGATTGGCCAAGCTGAAGGAGGTAGGGGTGACTGCACCGATGGTGGTGAGGGAGTTCATCCGGCGGTGCATCGCCCCGCTCCAGCGCCACTCTCGCCCGATGCGGGCCTTTACCGGCCCCCAAGACCCCATGAGGCTTCAGGTGCCCTCGCTTCCCTCCATGATGCTGCAGGCGGTGCTTCAACTTCTGACGGGTGACCCAACGCCCGCCGTGCTCCCAGCAGACAGGTGCCTCTTGTACAACTGCTCGAACGGTGAGGCCTTCGCGAAGTAGATGCCTTGCTTCGACATGTGGGGGTTGTGCCCACAGGGCCTTGTGGGGCCCCACGAGAATCCCATCTTGGTGGCTCCCGTACTTGTCAATCCTGCGGCGCGCGCCCCTGAGGTGGTTGCG